>NC_133204.1:4025751-4193251 GCF_958299795.1 Porites lutea
TTGCGAGCATGACTACAACCTGGAGACTGGAAGCAGACAATTAAGGCACCAATGTCATTATTTAATCACTTTAGTTATAACAGGATGGTTACCAAAAGCAGAAAGGAGCCATTTCCTCCCTTCCTCTCCCTGCATTTATGACCTGTCGCTTGTAGAATGCAAGGTTCCCGCCATAATTGGTCCAGTTGTGTTTAGAAAGCCATTGTGATTCACTATCCGAAAACACCAGCACCAGATGAGTGGAAAGGAGCACTGAAAAATAGAAACTTGTTGTTTATAGTAAACAAAAACACAATTTAAAAAAGCAATCTCCTCATATTCTTTTCTGGTTATAAAATGAGAGGAAGCAATTGGAAGTCCTAAAAAAGCCAAGATATTTCAGTTTGATGGAAACGATAGGTAGTTTGCATACTGATGAAAATCGCTTCGAGCGCAATTCGAAGCCGTTCGACTTCATTTTAATTTGTTTTTCTGAAATTCTATACATTCTACTGGCTTAAATCCTTAAAATATTTTATAAAGTCAAAAAAATCAACATGTTGAGCGATTGCATTTTCTAATAAAAAGGAGAGTAGCGTGAAAGCTTCGAATTATCGATTTGCTTATTAAAGTCCTGTAAAGTTAAATTATCTTTGTATCGTGGAAACAATAAGCTAATACTTCACTCAGAGAGTCAAAGGACGCGACATACGTTGCCATCCTCTGTGAGCGAGCAAATAGTCATGGGACCCGCGACATTACGGCCGACGCAGATCAATAGGTGTAATTCTGTCATGATATTTTTGCCCAGTAGATATAAGCTCGCTCGAAATTCTGAATGTAAAGTAACCCTTAAAGGTATCAACAAACGAGTCATTCTCTCCCAAGTATAGATATACTTATAAGAAACGAATAATTCTAAGTATTTCCGCAATTCCCAATTCCATAAAGAAGTTTCCTGTAAGTGAAAAAAAAGAAAATTGAATGAGCGATGGAACAACTGCGAGAACGAAAAAAATAAAAAAGATAATATTAACAACACCACCAGTAATAACAGAGATTACTTATATACATGACATGTAATAGCATGTATTATTTTAACATATGATACCAAAACCTTGCCGAAACTCTTAGATTTCTGTAGTTTGATTTCACCGAGGGAACACAAATATCTAAGGTTTCACGTGGACTCAAACTCTGAAATCAGTTTTTGTGGCAGTGACAAAAACTTGAGTTCAAGATGTTTGGCAACAGAAACAGTTCATTTAAACACTTTACAGTTTGAAAGTAACATAAATGAAAAGTTCTCTATCATAAATTTTCAATTTTTACCGCTGTAAAAACTGAAATGCAACAATTGCAGGTACTCGAAAACTAGAAAATATACCTTCTGTCTAGTTTTCATGTACAAACATTTTCAGAACCAAGCAATGCATTTTCTCTAATCTGAGAGTAAGACTAGTAAACAAGCTGGAAGTGTTTTTTACAAATGCCATCGCCGGGTTGTAGAAAGCAACTTAAGATTATTGTTTCAAAACAACAGAGCGTTTCTACTCACGCGGTCAGCAGCTAAACAAATTTATAGGAACAAAAGAAAGTAGTTAACATAAGAAAAAAGTTTCAACTCCCATAGGACTGGTTTGGAAGACCAACATGGCCACCGTTATTGTTTTGGTACACCAATACGGCGGATGAGACGTCATGTAAAAACGCTCTTTTGGTTGTAGTTCCAGAACAACATTCAAGAGCCCACGTATCTTAAAGACATTTTATGCTACCACTCCCCGGAGTCTAATAACCCCACCCCCTCTGATTAAAATATAAAACTTAGAATTCAGTTCTCTGTAGCTCTCAGTACTTGAATACACTGGATAACAAGACTGAGATAAGACTTACCTGTAGTGGGTTTTATAGTCGTTCCACAGGTAGTTGGCACTAGAGGCTTTGCTGTAAAAATTAAGAGAATAGCCAAGTCAATTTGATAAAATGTTGGGGGCTTACAGAGATAGCTAGATGATACATCGGTGTGTTTAAGATAATACAAAAGAGTAAACTTCCAAGGGCTCAATGCGAATTTTTTGGCCATTTCAGATCACTAGACGTCCATAGTTACTGTTTTGGGTTCTAGACCAGCATCAGCTGCCGGCGTAATCAAGTTTTTCAAAATGACCGCCACGAAACATTCGGCCATACTGCAACTCTAACCATAGAAAGAAGTTTTAATTTTAAACGGATAACAATTGAAGGCCCTCTCCCTGTGAGGTAAGCAAGTAAAGAAAAGAATATTTTAGTTAGATAGGATAAATAGGAAAAGTCAGCCCTTGCATCAAAAATAATTATTAATATACATGTATTTAATATTGTTGGAAGGATTGCGAAAGCTGAATCTGAACAAAATTTCGTCATTAAAAGCCTGTTTTTCTTTCATTTCCTATGTTTACTTACTTGTTGACATGAGAGGTGGGGTAGACGACGAAACTAAAAATAAATAAATAAATAAATAAATAAATAAAAAGAAAAGCTGAAAGGTTGGAAGCCGAATGGAAATGTCCATTTCGGTTTGTTCCTACCGGCATACTTGAATACTTGGGACCGTCTCTGACCGCCGGTCTTTGTCCATTTTGACCGGTGGGAAACAGTCGGCCCGAAATTCCTCTTTCCATTCAGTCAAATTGTTGCTTTGAGTGCTACTCTTAAATCTAGATATTGCGCTATGATCTACAGCTCTACCCTAACAGCTGCGCTACTTCGTCCCTGAGGGGCTTGTGGTTTGCCATCCCTTTCCGGGATATCGCAAACGTGTTCAAATTGGTCAAGGCTATTAGCAAGCGGATTTGAGCCAATCAGAGACGGAGACTGAAATATTTTGCATGAATAATAACAGTACATATCCCACGATAGCGAATCTTGAAGGCGTTGTTTATGTTTGACTCAAAATTAGAACCTTAGCTTTTAAGTATCCTAGTTCCTACCTGAAGTAGTTGAAGTTGGTGTTAAAGCACCGTGGTTACCACAGTAACGCGTACGTATACGTGGTCTACAAGATGGTAGCGGCATAAGTTTATAAACATAATACGATCCGCAGTTCCGGACACTTATGTAAATAGAGGCACCACAACAGCCCAGGAAATTAGTAAAACACACTTTACGCTGGACCACGCCCTCTGCTACGCCGGGATGTCCTCCTGTGAGCCAGCCAGGGAACATCGTTCCACAGTGTGACATGTTGACACAGGAATCAGCCATTTGATATCCAGCTTCTCCACTGAATCTATACCAGCCTGACAGCATTGTATCGGTGCAATGCGATGTACTATTACTGTATGATACTGCTCTGTCGGATTCGTTTAGGACTCTGTAGCTGAGACATTCTAGAAAAAATTCAAACCTTGAATATGGAGTTTAGTTACCTAACTGGAAGGAATATACATCGGAGTCAACGAGCACAAAACATGAACGAAATTAAACGAAACAAGACAGTGGAGTTCTCTCGGCAAAGAAAGGAGGCTGTCATTAGTTAACAGGAAATGTAAGCAGGACTCCTTTCCTTGTATTTATGATAAAATTGTAAATATGCTGCACGCTTTGTGTTTTACGTTTCAATATGCACGTGCCGGTAACATTATATATTCGGTTTCGCTTGTACTTTCCTGGTTCGAATACTTTAAGCGTCTATTCGTTTGATACCTGTTTTGAGCGAAGTTTTGTCGTGCTATTACAATATTCTCACATTTCTTATGTTCTTAGAGGGGGGCAACCGCAATGTGAAAGGGACGGGTCGTTCGTCGAAAAATAAGAATTAAACCCTGAAGTAGGCCACTCTGAATCTTTAAGCATTAGTTAACCCTTGTAATCCAATAGTTTTTTTTTTTAATCTGGATGGCGCGATCCCAGAGCGGAAGTCAGGATCGATCAGTTACCTGGGTACGCTCAATTTGGTAAACCAATTTCAGGTCAACAGGACTTTGCTACTCGCAGAGGATTCTGGAGATTTACAGAACAGGAACTTAATGTGGGAAGCAACTGCTGTTGCCGTTTGGTTACATCTGACTAACATTTTAGATTACTCGGCCTTTTTCGGAATTTGTTTATTTTGCCTGGAAAAATAATTACTCTAGGACAACCTAATTCCCTGGGCCTTTCCCGTTAGAAAATGGGAAGGGCAGGAAAAAGCCCTATGGGAACGAGGTTGACTCTAGGATAACGTACTAAATCAATAAAACTGGATTGCCTGATTGTCTTAACACCAACATGTGTAAAAAGGCATGATATGATTGAACCAAAAATCATGCATGTATTTACCTCTCGCCAGTGGTAAACCGTTGCCGCAGTAACGTAGGTAACAATGAGGTGGAGGCAGAAGTTTGTAAACGAAGAAAGATCCACAGTTACGGACGCTAATATTACTACCATATCCACAGCAACCCCGAATAGCGCCAGGGAAACAGACTTTACGTCGGACAACTCCTTCAGCCACTGAGGGATGACCGCCACTAAGCCATCCGGGCGCATCTGTGCTGCAATGTTTTCGAGATAAATCGCTGACACAAAAATCAGCCATCTGACTTCCAGCCCCTCCACTAAATCTATACCAACCGGCCAACAGATTGGTATCGCAGGGCCATGATGAAATATTGGAATACGTTATTGACCTGTTCATTTCGTCAAGGAATCTGTAGTTGGAACAT
Organism: Porites lutea; assembly: GCF_958299795.1. Lineage (NCBI taxonomy): Eukaryota > Metazoa > Cnidaria > Anthozoa > Scleractinia > Poritidae > Porites > Porites lutea. The sequence goes on from NC_133204.1 coordinate 4,030,419, forward strand.
TCTAAAAAGGAAAAATGTTAGAAGGGGTATTTTGACATTCAGTTTTTACTTAACTCTGACAACGTTCTTTATCAGTTTTGGTGTATGGGCCTCATATATGGCGAACCTTGCTTGTCCTATCTCCGTATCTGACCATATTAGGTAATGGCGGAGAACTAACGATGTACATGGCTTGTTATTATCAGTATAAACGTTCAGGTCTTAAAGCAGATTTAACAAGACGCTGTGGGAGCGTAAATTTGGGCGTAGATGTACGAGGCGTGTGCGAAGTTTTTTTTAATATGTATTAGGGATGTATGAGTAGTTCAGTTGCGCTGTATATTTCAGGGGTTGGTTGAGATGCGTGAAGTTGAAGGCGTTGAGTTATATTGGACGTAAATTTGTAAGCGCGGCTTTAGTTTGTTAGTCAGTGAGACTTGTTTCTCGTAGAATTTAATATGAAGGGAGGTAAAAGTGATTTTAGGTGTTGCAGTGAGGTAATTGTGGAAGTGCTAATTTGGTTATGAAGGAATAGTGTAGTTGCAGTGTGTTGAAATGAAGTGGTGGTTGTGAAAAGTCTTATCAATAGTCGAAAACATACTTGTACTTATTTTAAACGTTGTTGGGCTTTCTGTTTACGACTGTTTTTCGCCTATTTTTGATAATATTTGTATGGAGAAAACGCGGGTAAGGAAGAAGAAGAAGAAAAAGAAGAAGAAGAGAAGAAGTAACTTTACTCCATTACCTACGTAGTGACCACGAAAGTATCGGTGTACAGCATTTTTGGGATCATTTGGGGTACTGTACAACACTATTTTTTTAACGTCTCCTCGAGGAAACGGGACGGCCATTTCTACACGTGTTCATCCGAGCCACGCATAGGTGGAGCCCTTTGCAATGTTTTCTACCTCAGTCATTTTAAGACCCTAAGTACTGGTACGGTCTCGGAGATCGAACTAGCACCGTCTCCCGTTCTTGCAGTCAAGCGATCTACCGACTGAGCTAGCCTGCCGCGGTTTAGGGAATTCACTGTAAAGATAAGTACCCTTCGTTATTTGATAAAGGGCCCAAAGTGTTGTGAAGTATTTTGAAATTTATTTTTGAGATCTGTCTCACCTTTTATGTTTTGTTTTTGTAACATTAAGTGGGTCAAGGTTAGTCTTGTTTCTGTCCAAATAGGTATTTTCCTGTTTTGATCTTTTGTTTTTGCTTGAACTTGAATTTTTGCTGAGCTCGCGAATTTACTTAATGCCATTTTAGGAATATTCTTCGCTTGCCATTGTGAGATGTTAGTTTCTCAAAGATGGACATGTTTGTGATGTTAGAGCTGACCTTGGTCCCACTGAAGTTCCTGTTTGGGCTTGTTAACCAGCGTTTTAGTTTTTCATTTGTTCATGTAGCTTTTCGCCGACCGCAACCATATAGCTTCAAACTTTACCCACACTGCACCTTATTTTTATTCCCAGGGTCAGCTAAGCCAAACATGTCCAGCTTAGGCTATCAAAACCGCTACTTAGAGGAGTGACTTGGAGCTAAGAGTTAGTTGTGTTTGTAAGAGCAGTAGAAGTCAAAGAACAACGAAGACCAAGAGACTCTCGGGACCTCAGCGCTTAGCGAGCTAGTTGCTGGAACACCCCCCACAAAAGCTAACATACCATTTGAGGTATTGTAAGCCACTTGAGTATATACCGCCGTGAATCCTCGCGCCCGCTGGCTGCTATCAGAAACAAAGAGCACTCTCAGACGGTCCTCTTGAGAATAATATGTTATGTTGCCAAAGAAGACACCACATTCCCGCTTCTTATTTGGAGTACCATCTGCAAAAGAGGCATTTTCTATTTCCAGATAATCACAGGAACAAGCTCTGCAGTATTGAATTTCTAAACTTTGAATGACCAACTTTACACGTTTTCCTTTTCTTGCTATTATTTGCCAGCTGCATATCTGGTTCTCTGAATAATTTAGCGGGAAGTTAGGACTGGTTATTACTCCTGATGTCTCGCTGAGGATCAAGTGTGGGCAAACTGCAAAACAAAAGAAAAGTTGTCTACTTCATAGTTTCAATCTAGTATGATGCCTTCCACATTTACCATTCTAAGATCAGACGTTCGGGTGAAATTGGAAACTGTCGACCGAAACTGACAGTTAGAAAAATCTCCTTGTGAAGAAATTTTAGCATAATGTGCGGTGCGAAGAGATCGTTTAACGCATTCCCAAACGAAAGCGAATTTCTCAAATAGTTGAGAGCTTGCAGCTGCCTCCCGAGCAGAAGCAGTAAAATTCTCATTACTCGTTGGCACTTTTTAAAAGCAAAGACTTTTCTTGTTCTCCGGCGTTCTCATTTAGGAATGAAGTGTAGAATTAGGCTAACACCCCTGGACTAATAAAATGAACCCAAAATCTCTTACCTGACGAATGAGTAGGCTGTGCTGTAGTTGGAACTGTAAATAAAAAGAAATTTTGATGTGGCGTTATTCATTTTTTTTACAATGTGCAGATTGCCATGCACTACTCGCTGACTACTGTTGAAATGTTGATGCCTGCCAAGGTGCAATTCATTTGAAATTCTGTAAGACATCAAAATGCCATTGGAGAGATGTTGACCCCCCCCCCCCCCCCCAGTTTTTGTACCAAAATGTATTGAGACTTGCTTGGCTGGTCCTAGGGTTAGCATCATGCACACACAAATCTGACAGCATAAAGGTAAAGGCAAAAGGTAGGGTCCTTCTTTTTCGCCGTAAATCGTAACAGTGTACATTGGAGTGACAAACCTGAACCCTACGGCATGCCCTCATCCCCCCCCGTCCTTCCTCTTCTTCAGTATTCATTTTTAACGGTAATTAAAATTACTTAAAGTGACACGGAAAGAAGAGAAGTCGAAACAAGGATTTAAGATCACACTCAGGAATGGAACTCGGAAATTCTAGCACAGAAAGCCGCTCACCAAGACTGCGCTAATCTTTACATGTGCCTTGCGTTTTCAGGGGTGCAAGGAAAATTCATAATTGTGAAGAGAAAAGTAATTATAATGGTGAGTTGGCAAAGCTGAAATTGAAACGTTAGAAACTTTGAGTATGATTGTTTTCGAGCTCTCCTCTTATACAGAACTAACGATTATTATTAAAAACTAAATCATTGGATAATGCAGTTCGGTTGTTTTTACAAATAAAGTCGGGAAGAATACTCGATATTTTGTGGGCGTTTTTAATAAAAACAATTATTCCACTCGCGCTTGTTGGATATGAGATGATTATAGCCAACTCATATCCAACGCTACCCTGGGTGCCAGAGACTTTTCTAGCGCGGTTTCCGGTTTCTGTCAAGTCTTTATCGTGACTTGCGCGAGTAGGTGACCCACATTTGTTTTGTTTTTTCTCGCGGCTTCGGCCTACGGCCGAAGATGTGTCGGCCTTCGGCCAACACCGAAAATTCCCGCCGTACGCGAGAAAAACCTCTGGTACCCAGGGTAATCCAACGCACTCGTGGAATAATTGTTAATTATCAAATGATAAATGACATGAAATTTTTCTTTATCCGAAAGCAACTTTCATTTTATTATACACCTAATATATGTATATTGCATACGCAAAGGAGTTCTAGCCAAATCAGAGGAGCGAACAATATTTTTCACAAGTGAAAAAAATAATATGTCAGTTAGAATCGCGTACGACTGATTTCACATGTGCCAAAAATGATACGTCCAATCAAAAGCCACCATAGCGCGTGAGTTTTGCGCCAAGTTTCCCGCTTTTTATGGGTACAGTGTAATCGCTTCTCGAGTTACTTTGCCGTCCAGAAACTAGCCTGCGAGCAAGCTCTCCGGGGCGCTTTTGCAGCATGGGGGAAAAGGAAAGAGAGCTTGCAACTACGTCTCTAAGATTTAAATATCTGCATCGAAAAAGTCGATGCGAAATGCTGATTGGCGGAGATGACATTAGTAATAAGGTCATTACCCTTGGTAAGTGTTTTTCCATGTTTGTTTACATTCGCGCTCGTTGCCCCTTCGCGCTGATTGACGGAAATCTCACAGTTCAGTCGACGGGGAGCCACAGGGGATATTGGAGGTGGAGTTTACATCCCAGAGACGTAGTTGCAAGCTCAAGTGATATTCAGTGATAAAACAATATTATTACTACTACTACTACTACTACTACTACTACTACTACTACTACTACTACTACTACTACTACTACTACTGCTACTGCTACTGCTACTGCTGCTGCTGCTACTGCTACTGCTACTGCTACTGCTACTGCTACTGCTACTGCTACTGCTACTGCTACTGCTACTGCTACTGCTATTGCTACTGCTACTGCTACTGCTACTACTACTACTACTACTACTACTACTACTACTACTACTACTACTACTACTACTAATTACAATAATAATAATATAATAACAATTGTGGGTCACCTACTCGAAAAACTAAGGAACCAGAAAAGAAGAGACGGGAAAAGGAAAGGAGGAGAGCGATAAGAGAAAAAAAAGCAAAGGCCTTTCCTCTTTAATAATGAATAAATATAGTCAATACCAACCAAACCAGTAAGTAGCGCGGCTTTTGCGCTCGAAAATAAGGAGCTTAAGGTGTCATCACGGAAAAGGCAAAGAGAACGTCGAAAAAGTAATAGTTTGAATAGGGCAAAGCAACAACTCTGCACGTGCAGCACACTTTTTTGTACTTTTCTTTGCCATCACTGCACGATATGCGACGTGAAGTAGCCTATATAGCTCACGTTTTGTACCTGATGTAGGTTGGATCCCACTACCACAGTAGCGAAAGTTGCAATGAGGTGGCCTCTGGAGCCAATAAACATAAAAGCCTCCGCAGTTACGGACACTGATGACAATCGACCACTTGCAGCAAATTGCTTTTGATCGAAAACAAACTGAGCGCGAAACCACTCTTTCAGCTACTGACGGATGACCTCCATTCATCCATCCGGGAGCGGCTGTACCGCAGTGTTTATGATTAACACACGAATCAGCCATCTGATTGCCAGCTCTTCCACTGAATCTGTACCATCCTGACAGGGATGTGTCACACAACACAGTTGAAGTGTTGAAGTACGTTCTTGCTCTGTTAGATTCGAATAGAAATTTGTAGTTGGAACATTCTACGAGAAAATGTTTTAAAAAATGTCATCACGACAGCTTAGGAAATTCCTAACCCCATTTACGCGCCCAAAAAATAGGCATGCGCTTCAAAATTTTGGCACCGCGATGGCAATTTTTGGGCATCGCACTGCCCTCGAAATAGCCTTCCCACGCGGACTTCCTTAGGGGTTTGTCACGAGTTCCTGCCCCACTAAAGTCTCCTGATTTGAGCGGAAAAACGTTGACATATCACAACAGACTTCCAGATCTGGGAAGTGTACTTTGGACCGAGAGAAATTTCGCGTTTGACTTGGCTCCAGAAAAGATCAGAAAGGTCTCATGAAAGGTGAAGACCTTACAGTTTTAGAACAGACTAATCAGTTAACTCACAAGCGTTCGTACTAGAGGCTACCCTCACCTTCTCATTGAAAAAAATTACCTCGGAGGTTAAATTTACCCAACGGAAGTCGGGTTTACTACAAAACAATAAAGTGTGAAAAAAATACTGCCTTTTGTTCAGTTACAAGGTAACCCGGCCGTTGCATCACCTAAGGAGCGACTTTATGAGCAAATGACATCTAATTCAGCCTTTACAGAGAGAAACATACAAAAATCAAGGCTTATCTCCTAGATTCTCGTTTGGAGCAAAAATCTTTGGTCACGTATCACACTCTACCGAGCTTGTACGTATGTGTTTGGCTTGTCAACACTTTGACTTCAGCAGCGCCAATTGGTTCTCCGATAATCTGCATGTGATCTCCAGCTGATATTTGCGAACAATGGGAAAGGGATTCACTTTCGGTTAAGTAGACGTTAGTGGGGCAGGAACGCGTGACGAACCCCTTAGAAAGTCGGCGTGGCAGGCTGCTCTCGCAATCACCTACGTGTAAATGTATCGATACAGTACAAAATTTGGCATTGGGACCGTAATTTTTAGGGGTGCCGTAAAATCATCCTCATCCCCAGGGGCCTCCGGGTTTATAAATGGTGTCACCCTACTGGAGATCGAAAAGACCCTAGAAACGAAGTTTCGAAATGTTTCGTTGCGAACCGCTGCGGTGGCTGTTGATTGGACGTATAATTTTTCGACCATGTGAAAAACATCGTACATCTGTACACGATTCTGATTGGACATATCATTATTTTGGGTCGTGTGACTGGATAGAGCCTTTCCTAAAAATCGCCAGTATGGTGCCAAACATTTGGGGTGCCGGGCCGATCATTTTGCACCTGTAAATGGGGTTTATTGTATATTACTGGATACTTAAATTCAGTTGTTGCTTCCTGGCTCAAGCTGAGAATTTTTTCCGGCTTTTTACTTACCTGATGAATTATGAGGAGTCGGTGTGACTGCGACTGCGACGGTCAGTAAAACATGTACGGTCAGGGACGCTGAAAAAAATGGCGAAAACAATTTGAATGTACATGGAGGAGCAACCTTATGTCTTGCAGAAAGTGGCGGATCTAATTGCCTCTTTCTGAGCACTTTTTTTGTTTACAGACAATAAGTCGTATTGGACTATGTTCTTAATTGATTATTCCTCGGACGGGTATTTCACTCAAAACGCAACCTCCGGCTTCGAATAAAATGTACGAGCAAACCAAATTTATCAGAGCTATATGATTTGTAAAGTAAGCTACCCATCCGTCCTAAGGAAATCATTACCCTTGATCTGCCACTGGCCGTCGTTATTGAGCTAAACCGTGTCTGTCTCGGAGCTTGGAACATGCCGGGCTATGTCTGTGTATGCCAAGGAGCCTCGGCGGTGTCACGTTTATGATTGAAACCCTTAATTGAGACGATTTCTGAATCTACAGTGCCCGTGGTCACGTTTTTATAGTGGCTACTTTGAAGGTAGTTTTTGAATGAGAGGAACTGGTCGAGTGACAAGGACTTTTGCACAGTAAAATTCTCAAAAATACAACTGGATAATTATATAATAAAGGAAAAATATGATTTCTGCTGACTGGAATCTCTGTCGGGGTCTCAGGTGGGCATAGCATAAACTTCACTTACAAGATGACGGCAGAATCAACTGAGTTGACGCCAATTCAACCATAAGAACTGAAAAAAGAAGAACAGGAAAACGCGTTAGCTTCAACCCCTTCAATCTCTAGTGCAGGCTAAAATAAAGACAGGTAAAACTGATTTCAACATTTCATTTTTAGTTCTGCATGTCAGCCGTAAAAACTAGCTCTAAAGAGTCTGAAGAGGTTTCACTGTTATAGTTACAGTGAGATTTCATCCTTAAAACATTAAAATTAAATATCGACTTTGGGTACATTGGTAGTTATTTGCCACAGTTAAGCAAGGTCTTGTATAGTAGTTGTTCTTCTCTTGACCACAAAGGCTCAGCAGGTGCAGGGAACCGGAAGAATGAAGGGCACCCAACGAGAATATAGTTCAAAAACACTTAAAGGAACAGTATCCCGTTACTGCGCATGCACCAAACTTTGATTTTTGGACAGGATGTCGCGAAATCAAAAGATGCGAGGAGAGTAAGAGAATCTTAAAAAATCCGTTTGCATCGCGCTTGGCCGGGTTCAATACGACACTAAAACTTCTCAGGATTATAGATCAATGGTATATTGTTCCTGTTAAGTTTCGATTTGGGCAAAATCTGGATTTTTTGGCGTTACCTTTATTGCCGTTCGCCGGAGGACCAAAAGATTGGAAGCACTTTGATGCCGATTGAAGGCTTATTTCTTCTGCTAGCTTCCATACAAGCTCAGATAATTGTGAAGGGGATACGCAGAAATGAAACAGCAACAATAAAGACAGTAAGAAAGAATCTGTTGACACATTGATGTGACTGAGGAGATCTTGTGGAGGGGAGCTTCGTGAAGCAGAATGTTTTGCAACGACGCGTTAGTAAACTTTTAAATGAATCTCCCTACGGCCGACAAAATCGAACAAACAGGCGCTACATGTTTTGAAAAACTAGTGACATGAAATCATAATATCATTTTTGACTAACCTTTGTGATGATTCATAGCGTTGAGATTGCATTTTTATTTATGTCTTTCAAACGTTTGAGGCTAGAACGCGAGAAAATCAGGCAGATATTACTGGACTTGGAACGATTGACCTCTTACACGAGTTTCAAATTAAAAAATATGTTTTTAAAGCGAGCGGAACGAGATTTTCGGGTCGCGAGGCGGCCCAGTTAGCGATAAAATAGCGATGAGTGTTCGAACCGTGAGCCAAATTTTTATATAAGACGAAAGACTTCTTCGAAAGTCTAAAATATTACTTGAGAATATAACAACAAATCTCTGTCGGCGGTGCGGTCCGGAAGGAAACCTTGTCGAGTCAATTTGACACTTCTATTGTCTTTTGAAGAAAAAACAGATGACGCTCGCGCGTGCGCATAATCGGGACACTGTCCCTTTAAACATAGCATTGTTAAACGTATTTTAGTATTTAAATAGTAGATATAGTCATATTTTTATCCCCTAAAAATTTTACATCTATTCGGATTTCCTAGCTGAAAGTCTAGTGATCCGAAAATTATAGAGATCAAAACTTACCTTTTCGAAAATTTCAGCCAGAAAAAAGGCTCCCGAAAACTCTAGGTGACCTTTTTAGGGTAAAAATCCGTTAAAAATGGGATATTATACCATTTTTCAGATGTTCGAAAAACTTAGGGGAGGCAAGCAAGCAAAAAATTTTACAACAAATGTTCCGAAAATTCTAGATCTCAAATCGTCTTCCGAACAGATATTTTCCAAAAACTGACTTTGGGTGCCCCTCAAGAATATGAGGAGGCCGAAATTAACAAAGGCACATAAAGGCAACAAAAAGCTAAACAAATTGGCCATTGAATGAGGTGTTCCTTTTAAGGCCTCACTAGGAAGATTAACCTCATGCAGACGAGTTCTTGGGGCTTTGTTTCGCGTTCCTTTTCCTCTCGGTTCGTGGGGCAGGAACGCGTACCCGGAAGCCCTATAAAGAACATTAGCCTGTTCCATGCGTTCAGATCGTGGGGACAGCGCGCAGAGATGTGAGCAGAAAAAAACAGCGAGGGGTGGCGGTAGGGGCGAGAGCGAGGGAACGCCTGCAGTATTGTTTTAACAAAAGCTCCCTCCGGTATACCAGATTCTGGTATACCCTATAATTGGTCGCAAGAAAGCGTGGTGAGGTGATTCGAAATAAGCAACACGGTTAATGAATTCTTAGCTCAACATATCAGAAAAATCTTTTAAATCTTTTCACATCAGTTGTAGGGTCCACGGGAAAAACACATTGCTTAATCCCTCATAAACTCGCGTGAATAATTTGAATAGCCAAACTATACACGCAACAGCTGGCAAACCCGTGCTACCGAAAGGGAAGATAAAATAACTATGATAATTATTGGTTATCAATAGCAATAAAGGAACATTTTAGGCGCTCTCGGTGAGTGATTATCGATTTTTATTAATTGGCTAAGCCAATCAATATTAATCAATAGATTTTTATTGATTTTTATTGAGTATTTTGATTGAAATCAATGAATGATTTTCATTGATTGTTGTCGTCTGGTTTAATAAAACGGGTAAAAGGAGTGCCCCTCTACTCAATGGGACACAGGTTTTTCAACATTTTTCACCCATTATTTAATAAAATATTTTAATACAAAAATTACTTACGGGAAATCAAGACAACCCGGATCAACTTGAAGGTTACTTTTCTCGCCATTAACTAAACGTCCTGGGAACAAGACAAGACAAGATTACTATCCAAATTGTGAAGTAGAGGATAAAAGTGCCTGCCGGTACAACAATTTAATCCACCTAAGAGGTGTCTCTTTTCGCAGAAGCTGAATATTGCTCCAAAATTGTCTCCATATTGCGACTAATTAAGCATGACCATATAGATGATAATTGAAGAAGTTGGCTCCTACTTAGAAGTTGAGAAGGCTGTGCAACGTTAGCCTGCGTAGCAAGCGTTTCCAATCGAGTTATTATTGCGGTAGAGCTGAAAGAAATGGAAGACGCGCGGAAACACTTGCTACGCAGGCCTTCCTTTGGGGTTAGAGGAGAGAAGATGGAGAGGGGGGTGGGGGGAGGGAAAGAAGTTTTCTCTCCCTTCGCTCTATCCTCTTTTGGTTCCCAGCTTCCCTCTTTTCCCCAGAAGCGCCTGATACTCAGCCTAACGTTACATCAGCAAAGTCAGTGTGTGAATTGTGTGACAATTTATAGACCTTTATACCGTGGTAGTTTCTTGCGTATATGTACGTCTAGCTTGAGATCGGCCTTCTTCAGTAAAACAATGATTGTTTCCTGAACATTTGAAAGACTTGACCTGAAAAAAGCTTCGAAATGAGTTCTTCAGGCCGAAAAGAAGAGAAAAGAAAAGACGGAACGGAAAGGAGGAGATATGAGGGAGATATGAGCAAATTAATAAATATATACAGCTATTTCGAGAAAGGTTATCGGAAAAAGTGCAAGCGACAATCCCGAAAGGCATTGTGGGTGGTTTTGAGTTCTCTGTTCTTCAAAGAAATTTGAAAGAATTGGCACGAAAGGCCATGGAAATGTGTTTTCGAGTGCTGGAGAAAAGCAACAAAAGCAGGTTCGACAGCTACAGTCGTTAGGTACAGTGTTATGATCATATCCCATATTACCTTTCGGGATTGTCGCGTGCAGGTTTTTTCCCACAACCTTTCTCGAAATAGCTGTATATGTGGTCAGTACTAACCAAATCAGTAAAAACTTTGACTTTCGTGCACGAACATACCTGTTAGAACGAGACTCGTTTTAGAAACACGAGCACTTTTAGAATTTTTTTTGTTTGTTGATCACCGTAAGGAATGTGACCTGTGGGAGGCGGGAGGGGGGGGGGGGAAGGCCATATATGGACTATATAGGTATGTTCCGCCCAGGGTATGGTTTTCAAGCAGTTTACTCTGGCAGTATATATAAAACAGAGAGTTTGGGTCGCCTAGAATAGGGTATCATTTTCCAGGAGATTGATCAGTTGTTTGAAGCTTTTAGTCTAGGACTAGGGAAACAGGGAATTGCCACTGAAAATACAAAAAAGAACAATAGACCTTTTCACGGTTCATGGACAACTTTGGGAATATCCGTCCACACCACTGAAAAGAACGCTTTAAAATTAGTAAAATTGCCAAGTTTGAAAGTGATTTGTTGAAAGCTTATAAAGATACATCTCCTCAAAGTCTCGAAATTTTACAGATGCTTGTATGACACGTAAAGAGGGGGGGGGGAAGTGACTTGCTCTCCACCATACAGGCGTCTATAAATTTTCACAACTTCGCGGATCTAAATATCCGCTCGCTCAAAATTTGGCAAGGCGCAGTTTTCAGTGGTGTAGACGGATTTTCCCTACCTGGTCCACATAAAATGTTGAAAAAACCGTGAAAAAGGTCTATTCGGCAAGTTTAAATTTACGTAACTCAGCCTAAAAGCTACTCTAGGATAGGGGGAATTGGGGAGTTTAGTCTAGTATAGGGTTACAACATTCAGCTGAACTAGCTCTGGTATAAGCTAAGGGTTGCAGGGTCTCAGCGGCACATCCCCACCCCAAAATTCCTAAATTGCCCCCACCCCCCCCCCCCCCCGCCGGATGTGACCTTATTAGTGACCTACAAACAAATCTGCCCTATAAAATTTTGATTCAGTCACGAAACTGTTTTCGGCCCGCATTGTTCCGCGTTAATCCCTAGGTACACACTGAACAATACGTTACTCGGTTACTGAAAGGTTAGCCAAGACCGCACGTAAACTCGAAACTAATAGACCTACGATGTACAGTACTTGAAGCTACTTTCGAAAACTCTTAATATGCTGGCCAAACACATGAAAAATTGCATGACTCACAATCTAGAACGACAACAGAATTTCACTCCTCTCTGTGTTAGTTCGTTTTAACTCAAGTTTGATATTTATTGCGGGCCATCTGCCTTTGTAGTTCTGTTTCCTTATCGGTGAACGCGGAAGGTTAACAAAAAAATCAAAACGGCTGCTCATAGCCCCGGTTGCTTCCGTACGTCTCGAATGTGATTCTTCGGGCGATAACTTACACGAGCAACTAAGGCATCTTTCTTTTCACATAGCAACTTACTTTATGTTTGTATTGGCCCAGCTAAAATTGTCTTTACTTACCGGTTAGCATTTAAAAATATCACTGCCATGCACTGCGTTTCCCTCACTCCGACTTTAGTTGCTTGTGTGATAAGTGACGTATAAGTGTACAAGTCTCAACACACACACTTTACATCACGTGATGTCAGTGCACAAGAGTTCCTAAAATAAATACTTCTACGGTTACTTAGACTTCTTACGCATACAAAATAAGTCACATCTTACGTTAAGTTGCGGCCTATAGGTAAACAATCATTTTGAATAATATATAGATTTACCCAGGGCTAAAAGCGAGGCTCCCATTAATAAATTTATAATTTAAATTAAACAATAAACTTGTATTCGAATTCCACAATTCAGTTAACTTTAGAGCACATTTATGTGACTTTTGAGGGAAAGGCTACCTGATTTTAGAGAAAAATAATTTGCAAACAGCCCAAGTAAGAGTGAACCAAATCTTACATCGAGTTGATAGCCTCATATGTACACCCAAAAACTGGTAATCATCTTCGATCACATTTAAGAGCCATAATGGCTCTTGATCACCGTAGATTAATTAGTGGGAAAAAAAATCAGGCCAACTTTTTTGCGTTCGACAAGTTTACTTTGCAAAATCTTGTCAACAAATCTGGGTGTGTGTAAACCAACCTTTTATACCATTTATACATCACATCTGAGGTGAAACAGTAGTATGAGGCACTGTTTTTATCATACCGGCAGACCTCGGACAGAAAGCAGTATTTCACAATACAAATTGCACTCATTCAATATTCATAAACTGTTAAAAAAGTTTCCAAAATCACCTATACGGCCATCCGGTTCTCACTTTTGTAGTGCGAGCTTTGGAGAGTTGTTTGAATGAACATTAACAGAGTTACGCTCCAACATTATAAAGAATTTATTGTTTATTTTTTATTTAATGGTTTATTAACGCGCGGCATTTTGAGTACTCCTACAAGCGATGTTCACTGAACGACTGAAAACAATCGGCACAGCGATTAAAATTACAAGAGAGACTACTAACAATCAATAAAAGAAATATAATTCGGTGAAACATATACAGAAACAACAATTTTCATTCAGGAAGACAAGTATTAAAGTATCCCTAAAAATCCGGAGTCTTCAAGCTTCAAGCTTAAGTTTATGTTTTAAGCCGGCTTCCCGGTGTTTCCTTTTTTCAAAGACGAACTCGAGGCAAGAAAATCGCTCAAAGCTTTCTTTTCCGGCCAGAATTATAACTAAATATTCTTTGGAACGTTTTCTTTCTATTTGCGGTGAGAAACTGTCTAAAGGCTTTTTAAAGTTCTGTAAGCTTATATCAAACCTGATACTCGGTCAGATCATTGTCTCAAATCTTACAAACGTGCATAAACTAAATGACCGCATAAACTCCGCTCGACTTCATTAAATTAGATCCAAAAAAACAAACATCAAATACAATAATTTCTCTGGCTTACCATTCGAGATGCAGCTCCTGAAAGGTATCAAGAAAAGCCAGTATCGCTTCAGACTTTGCAATCTTCTTACGCATCAAGCAAGGTGAAAACAAAAACGATGCCATCCGAAATCGGATTTCCGACTTTGACAAGCGACGTATTCCTCAACCGAAAACCCAATAAACAAACTAGCCATGAATAACAGTGGACTCCTGATAGCAGCTGAATTTCATTTTGTACATCCAGTGGAAAAAGACGGTTAAAAACATCACAAGTTGACACAAAACTCTGTCAGCTTCAGCTGTCAAAGTAAACAAGATTCAAGATGCTGCATAAATTTTCCGCATGAACTCACCTGTCAAATTTTGACCAATCAGAGCATAAAATTGGACGTAGAGCGTGACCAACGCGTGACCATAGTGAGAAAAGTCAAAAGCAACTGTCTTCCTTGCCTGTAACAGCAGGCTGAATTTTCGCGTCCGAGGTCAGTTTGCAATCAAAATTTTAATTGTGTAGCACATAAACACAACATATTTCACATGAATTTAGAAAAAACTTGAGCTTGAGCCTGCGATCACTTGAAAACTAGTAACTTGTCAGCGGATAACTTCAAGAAAATACTTGACCTCGATGGGTCGACACCTGAGCCTGCGATACGGTCAAGTGATACTGGTCAGCGGGTACCCTGTTTTGACAGCTGTCAATTGATCAAAACATTGATGTCCAATATGTGTGCATTATCAGTTTAACTAGTAAAAGTATGAGATTGAACATTGTTCGCGATTTAGTAAAACAATTAAATGGTCAGCGGACAGCTTCCAAATAAATCACGTCACCTCGATGAGTTGACACATGAGCCCGCGATATGGTCATGGGATACTGGTCAGTAGCTATCCTGTTTTGACAGCTGTCAATTGACCATATTGTGAATGTCCTAAAATCCTATATTAAAGATGTGGTCTTGCCAAGACACGCCTGAGACACCCCTCCCTTCCTTTTGATAGTCTCCCCTACCCCACCCGTACAATCTGTAGACGCGTACGTACGTACGTACGTACGCTCGGTCAATCACGTGACAACCAAACGAAAAGAGGTTGACCATATTCCATGAGTATGGGGCTCTGTCCCACGCGCGCTTCGCGCGCGCGGGAGCCCCGCTAATATAGGTAAGTATCCCTGGTTTACAACACGCCGAATGCAGAGAACACAATTCCTAGCTGTTATGACTCTGTTATATTGCTAAATCCGAGAAGATGACCGTTCAGTGGGCTCTATTATTTAATATATTTTCCCGTGTAGATAACGCAGTTTAAAAGGTATAAAATCATATAAGTAACTTCCGTATTTTCCCCAAGTTTATATTTTTTAGTGATTATATTACAAAATATACCCTTCCTCTTTAACATGTATGCGGAAGCCATGCTAAGAGATGCTGTGAATGAAGGTATTTGAGTGGGAGGCCATCTCATTAAGGCAATGTGCTTTGCGGATGATTAAGCAACCTTCACCAGTTCAGTTTAAGGTCTGCAACTTATGATTGATAAAATGCAGGAAACATCTAGCCTGTGTGGCACGCGCAGAAAGGGGAGGGAAGGGGGAAGGAGAAAAGCGCGAAAAAGGGGAAAAGGGAAGGGAGCGCCTGCTATAAGAACCGGTGTTTTTGTTTTCTGCCCACCATTTTCTCAACTATGCGATAACGTCAACTGTCAATACGTGACCAATCACAAGTAGGGGGCTTAATTCTCAGCATGGTCCGAACCTTTTAATTAACGTTAACTTTTAACTTTTTAATTAAAATTACTTTAATTGTTTACCGGAAATTGTCAAAGTCGAGACGCTTTTTTCAAGTGATATCATAATCGAGCGAAATATAGCCTGTTCCAGGCGTTCAGATAGTAGAGCGCGGCAGTAAGGGGGGAGCGAGTTAAGTTGTACACCGGGAAAACGGGGGGGGGGGGGAACTGGGGGGCGAGAGCGAGTAAACCTTTCCCCCTTTAGTCTTCCTTCTTTTTTTTTTCTTCGTGAATTTTTCTCCCGCGCTCTACTATCTGAACGCCTGGAACAGCTATTCGAAATAAAAAATTTTTATTGTTCTTGCTCCCCCAGCAAAAACGGCAAACATAGACTACAACCAAGCAGTCTCTCTTTTTTACTGCTCGCAGTCTAAGACAAACAATGATATCAGTTTCGTGTGAATACACAAGACCTTTTTGGTCTTACCTCATCAAATACAGTGGTCACAAAGAAAAGGACACTCGCCAGCCTGAGACGCGAATAATGAAAGGAGAAACACTTGTTAAAAAACTCAACGGATAATTTTTACCAAAACTTCAGCTCTCTCAGTTTACAAACCATTTAGAATTTCAATCAAGACAGTACATGTCTTTGCGGAAAAGGCGGGCTTGTGAATAACGGCATTGCAGATCAGTCTGGCAAGAATCGCAATCGCTTTGAATCGCCGCTCGGTGTTTGGACAAATCCAGTATAAAAACCTCCTGAGCATCTCTGCCGGCTAAACAAGCTATTACAGTTGGTTTTAGTTCGGGTTTTAACGTGAAGTTGCTACATGATTGAACTAATTTTGATCTTCAAAAGTTATGTCAGTCAGTAGAGCACATTTGCTTGACGCCAGAATCATGTTTGTCTCTCACTAATACACGCCAGGATACAAGCCAACAAGTTACTCAATACGGCTCAGCCAATCAGGAATTTGCGGACACCAGCCTCCGCAGAAATGAACAAATGGAGGTTCTTATAGAAGGCGTCCCTTACCCTCTCTCCCCAACCCCCCTCCCTTTTCCCTTCCTCCGTATCCCCTACCCGTTTCAACGCCTGCTACGAAGGCTAGAAACATCTGGTGTTTCTTGCTTTTCACATGGCGTCACCAAATTCAAACTAGGAAACTATCGCTTCTTCTGAGTTTCTGCTTTCATATGGTATTACAGCACCTTAAAATCTTCATACAAACAAATTTTCGGTTCAAAAGGGTTCTTCGTTAATACCGCACGATTGAATTTCCACTGGCTTTTGCATGCGTGACGCGGCATTTAGCTGACAGCCAGGAAAGCTCATTTGTGGGTTGAAAACATTAGGAGATTTTGCTATGTGAACATTTCTTGTCTCAGAATAAATATTACTTTAATCTTTATGAGTTCCCAAAGGGAAGAATTCGGGCATTAGTAGGAAAACTCAAAAACAGATGTTTCTGTTGGTTTCAGGCGACCATATTTGTGCCCCTGAAAGGGACACAAACTTGGCGTCTCCATACAAAGCTTTATAAATCTGGTAAAACCTTTTTCTGAATATCTCACATATGAAATATTGCTCAGACCTGATTCTTGGCAAGGCTTTTTGTATATTTATCTTCTTCCATTTCCCAGATTCTAGACTCTCTGAATTAATTTTTTTTTTAGATGATGTGACAGTGAAAACCACCAATATGGTATGGAGACTAATGTTATGAAGACTAAGGTGATGAAAATCAGTAAGAGGACTGGTGAGGAATTCACGATCTTTCTTGTGGGTAAACAATTAAGTCAAGAATCGCACTTTAACCACCTTGGGAGCCTTATTAGACGGACGGATCCTGTGAGAAAGAAATTTAGATCGAGAATAACCCGAGCAAACAACGCGTTAACTAAGAGAAAAGAACTGCCGAGCCTAAAGAAGTGAAGAACAAAATACGTTACTCTAGAATACTCCTCTGTATGGAGCCGAATCGTGGACCTTAAAGAAAGAAGACGTCCGAAGGCTGGAGCGCTGTAAGATGAGCATTTGGAGTAAGGGCTTCGACATTTCTTGGTCTAAGTCTGTAACGAAGAAGTATTAAGGCGTGTCGGTTAGGAGACGGCCATCATATCTGTTCTCAACAGATGAAAGAGAGACTTGCTTGGTCATACCCTACGGCATGGTGATCTTGTCCCATTAGTTAGGAAAGACGCCACCTGGAAGAGCGCGGGCGGGAATGCTGGATAGAGTAAAGGATGTCAGCCCTTACATATAGGTAGCGTTCAAGAGGCTCGCCTTAAATCGAGAACTATAAGGAAGGACCTGCCTGTGGGCAGAACACACTCACATATTAGAAAAACGCCTTGGGCATAAGCGTTAAAGTACGATTTTTGACAAGCCTCGTTTCCATGCTGTAGTAAACAAGGCCGGAAAGGCCTTGGATCCACTCAGTTAATCTCGTTTTTAAACATCCTCCCCTGCTAGGACGTTTTGGGGCTTTTGATATTAAGGATAGTTTTGCATTGTGAGTCTAAAACAGCTGAACTATCTTATTCTGTTGAAATTATTTGTAGGTTAAACTACTATCTCCCACAAAATGTCTCAAAGGAGTTTTTTTGTTTGCAACGTTTGGTATTAAGCTTTAGATCTATTTGTTAGACAAAAAGCTGTGAAATTGTGAAGTTGTGTAATTTCTTCACTAACGTTAAGTTCGATAGCGGATAAGGAAGGGTAATTAGCAATATTAACAAAATGAACTGGATAGCCATGACAAATAACAAGAGTCATCATACCGTAAAATTTTCAAAGGCCCTTTTTGAGGGGCTTATTTTTTGAGGGGCTTATATTCGGAGGGGCTTATCTACGGAGGGAAATTTGCGTTTCAAATCGATTGGGCTAGCCTTATAGTTAGAAGTAAATTTACTTATGCATTTCTGGACATAAGTGTTGTATTTGAGGGCAATTTTCCAAGTACAAGTCCGCGGAGGGGCGATTTAACGGAAGGTTTTTTGCATTACCGGTTTGGGGGGCTTATTTTTGGAGGGGCTTATTTTCGGAATTTACGGTATTTAGTCTGGATAAATAGGAAAGAAACAGTGATCATTTAAGAGGGTCTCAATGAGGTGGTAGCTTTGACGGTTGACTCGGACGGCTGACGGTTAATTTTTAGAACTTTTGACGGTTGACGGCTTTAAAGTGGTAATTTAGTCCAAAAGTTAATTTGTAAATATTAACTTCTGAATGAATTAATATTAATTGTTGTGTTTTGAGAGTTGTCTTGGCCTTTCACTTACAAATTTTCGAAAGATTTTGAGATATAAGCTGGTTGAAAGACTAGAAAGGGTGTTTTTTGGAACATAAGAACTGTTTTTTTTTCCGGTTTAGAAATTCTATAGCAGCCGGAATGCTGTGAAGATCAGCTGAAAGAGTTACATTTGAAATACTTTGAAGCTTTTAGACGGTTAATCTTAACCTGCATTTTTGACTGTTGACGGGTTAATTTTTAGGCCATTTGACAGCTGACGGAAAGCGCCATTGAGACCCTCAGTTAACATATTGTGTAAAGGCGTTTGCGCGGCTTGAATATTGCCAACTCGAGCATTTTATTAGAGCCACTAAAGCGTAAGATGCAAGCAACTTAGGGCAAGTGCATTCCATGCGGCAAAGCCACATTATCATGGAATTAGCTATCTTTACAACTACGCAAAATACAATCTTTAGAAACTTGAAGAGTTTAATTAATAAATTTTTTTTATACAAATTTTTGAGAAATGAATTTATATACTTTCTTTTAATTTGCAACATCTCATTATGAGATTTTAATACTAGTAATTTTATATATTATTTAACTGTAATAATATTATTAGGCCTTCGGGTTTTTTTAAATCAGTTTTACGCTTAGTATTTTAATATTTCATAGACACGTTTAGTGAATAATTGATGTTAAAGCGCTGCTGATCTGTATGTGTAATTAGCGCTATAAAATAATGGAAAATTATTATTATTATTATTATTATTAAGAGATCTATGAAATTAAATTTTCGTACTTCCTTCAATTTAAGCAATTATTACTTAATCTATACAGGAGCTTGCATAGCACGCGCTCAACCTGAGAAAGTAATTTCAGGTAATATGGGTGATAAGAAATATTAAAGGTGAAGATTGACGAAAGGGGAAGGTGGGTTCCTGCATTTATCCATGGAAAACAATCTTATGGGAGGGTCAAGAACTGTTTTGTTCACGAAATTGTTAAAATTACCAGCCCATACCTCTCCCTAAAATAGAAACGTCGGCAACTTTCTTAATTTCATTTGATTAATCAATCCATGATAAACCCACTTTGTTTTAATAAGCCAGCTGTACAAATATATATTTCACTCTTTAATACATTACAAACAACTACTGTCCTTGAACGATTTTTTAAAAAGAAACAAAACTAAATAAAACAAGGTACAAGATGCGAAATTTACAGTGCGGCTTCTTTTTTCTTCAATTAACAATTAGATTTCTACCGAATAAATTTTGTCTCGATAAAAGTTTTTCAATTCTGGAAAATTGCCCAAAATGAAACTTCGGAACGACTTATAAATTATTAATACTTAAAAAAATCTCTAAAGCATTTAAATTGAGCAAGCGAGTTTAAAAAAACTAAAACAAGTTAAAGTAAAAGAACTATGAAAATTTATCAATAGGATTAAAATCGGACTCTAATTTCTTTACTTTCATTAAGTTCATAAAAAAGGAAACTACAAAAACTGCAGTTATAAAGTTCGCTATAGCTAGACGAGAGAAGGGCTGCAAAACAGAAACTCGGTTGTTGTCTATTTTATTCCTGTAACGTCCACGGAGTGCGTGCCAAAATGCGTCCGACGGTTTTAAAACGATGGCCTAGTAGGGCTAAAAATTGAAGAAGCAACATTAATGCATAGAGTGGTTTTCGTTTGAGTGTCGTAAAACCAAAACCACGGTAATTACTCTGGCCAATCACATAGGACACAGACAATACATTGAACCAATCAAAACTCGAAGTAATTACATGTGGCTGACGTAAAGCGCGGGAAAATGCATGCGAGCGCGTCACAATTGGCTTTGGTTTTACTTCTGATTGGATGAAAAGGTGGCGCGAATCTTTTAAGCCAATCGCATCGTGTAGAAAGTGCAAAACCAATTACTTTTCGACACTCAAATGAAAACCGCTCTATACTTCTAGAAAACCAAGTCCGAAAGTGTGAACACCAAAGATCCACAAGGTATTAATGACAAAAAAATATGAGCAAAGTATTATTTCGTAGATTCACGAGCTTCTCTTTTAGTTTGGAGGACTGGTCAGGTGCACTGAGCTCCGGCAGATTGAGACGACTCTGACGTAAACCTTCCCAGAATTCACACTCAGCTCCGTCGTCATTATTATCGATATCCAGGTAGTATAAGTGAAGGCGGTCCATTTCGTGGCGAGTGTGACGGATTCTGATTTGTCCTAAAGAAGAAAAAAGGTAAATACAGGGATGGAGAAGGAATCAGAAGGCAATGGATTTCTAATGTTTAAATGCCCTGTTGGGCATTTTAGCACAAAGGGTTTTCTGAAAATTTAGTCCGTGCAGTGTGTCGTCGTTCACTGGCGGATATACCGTCAGTCGAAAGCGTACTACGTAGGATACTTTATTTACTCGATTGATGTACCAGTTAATTCCAAAACCGCCCATGCCCGGGGTTTGCCCGGTGAAGGGCAAACCCCGGGCATTTTACTTCGTTGAAAACTTTTAGTCAAATTCCCCGGCATGACTTGGCAGTTTAGATGGTCAAATGCCCCACTAGTTGGAGCTTCAAAAAGCAGCAAATCCCCCACTACAAGCGATCGCCTATTTAAACATTTTCCCATGCGTTGAACCGTTTATTAAAATGTAAATATCCTAATAAACACAACCGAAATATCTAAAGTCTAGGAAAGCTCTCTTACGGAGGTTTTTTTTCATTTCAATAAAATTGTTCATTCCAGAAACCCCATATTTAATGGGCTTTTTCAAAGGCTCTCAAATGCTCCAAGAAAACAGTGAAAATAGGAGCAAGGACTCGTGAACGCGGTACACATGCTGAATGCGGAAAGTCAAATGCCCTAATGAGCGGGCTTCATTTTGAGCAAAACTCCAATCAAATGCCCGGGCTCACCCCCGGGGAAAGGGGGTTATGGAATTAACTGGTACATAAACGCCGCTGACAGACATAAGGCACCGTGTTTGGCTCTCTCATCTCATCATAGCTACTAACTATGATCTTAGACTACGAGTAGTCCCCCATTTTTCCTCAGGGATAGTAGGGCGAGCGAAACGCAAGCGCACGTGAAAATCACCCCATGCGAGAAAAGGCGACACGCGGCGGGGAGAGAGAAAAATGACTTTTCTCGCGTGGGGTGATTTTCACGCACGCTCGCGTGTCGCTCGCTCTACTATCCCTGAGGAAAAATGGAGGACTACTTGTAGTCTACTATGATCTCATGCTAATGCATATTTTCAACAGCAAGTAAGTTGAAGTTACCTTGACCGGGATATTGCAGTTTTCGAATAGCAGATACCAGCTTGTTTAAGTGGCCTTGTTTACGGATTTGAAACGTTTTTTCCAAGCTCTCTTTGCTCATTGTTTTCAGATCTTCCAAGACACTGGGCTCTGTAAATCCCTTTGCCTCGAACTGAGGCCAATAATCTCCAAGACCAAGGCCTTCTAACCAGTGCTGAATGTTTTCCTGGATTCAAATCAATTAAAAGCAACTCTACTGTTGAAATTCGAAAGGAGAAATCAAAGTGGTATATCTGCATTATTTGCATTGATCGGTATCAAGAGAGGATAAAGGGGACAGAGAAGGCATCCCCCATACACACCCTATTCCATAGGTAGTTCGTCTCGAGTTATTTTTAAGACCGCAGATCCCAAGGGGGACTATTGTTCTCACCATGCAAATGAGTGGGTGACAACTTACAATAGTCCCATTGTTTTCTAACCCAGTCAGTCTGCAGTCTCCATTTTACACCGCCCATTGTGCAATCCTTCTCTCTGGCTATTTTTCACTTGTCCTTTACCACGTCTTTCACGCGTAAACAATTTTTTTTGCTTATATTCAAAAAATAATCCCGACGATATTGCTAGAAAAATTGCAGAGATTATTTCCGCCAAAGTAATTATTTTCTAGTCAGAGATGTTTCGCATAACACACTCCATTATGATGTGAAGTATATGAAAATTATTCATTTTTGAACACACGCCATTATGCTAGAAATTATTACCCAGGAGACTACCTTTTGGCTTTGTCCAAATGAAGTGAACTAAAAATCTCTGTTAAACAGAATGTTTAATTGTTGAGAACACACCGCTAAGACCTTGACCAAACGTATCTGGATATTTTGAAAACGGAGATTTTTCCTCAAATTTCGAAAAAATAAGCGTCCACACGTTAAGTGTATCCGAATAATTTTCGCCTGTCCACTTGCAAACGATAAGCCGGCGTTTACAAAGAAACTCAACATCTGGAGACCGTTTTCGAAAACCAGTGTGTTTTTGGTTCCCGAAAACGCCTTTTAAGTGCGGACGGAAGGCTAAAGAGGAGAAAAAATCTTCGTTTTCAAAAATATTTACTTAAGTGTGGACGGAGCAAAAGCGTCGCGTTGAGAAGGTTATTGAATTAGAACAAAGGAAGCCATCTTTAGAATAGAAACAAGCGACTGGACCCTCTAGGGACTACGTAAAAATGAAGTTACGTATTAGTAAGCTTGAGTACTCGCCTCATAGTCAGTTCACTGAACAGTACAAATTTCTCCACTTTGCGTCGGTGACATATCTGCAAACGCAATTCCAAAGATAAACATTTGAATGCACTTACTTTAAATCCCAAGTTAGTGCTGTAGTTTTAGTCGTTTCTGGCGCATGGCCCATAACTGAGCTTCGGAACTGACCTTGAAAAATGTTTTGTTGCGTGACCACTGTGACAACCAGTCAGCCACGTTTAAGAACACCTCTTCTACAATTTAGGCCAAGCCCCTTAGTCTCCTTCCCTTCTTCTCTAAGGATGAGGGGAGAAGCGTTGCGTCACGGGACAAAAAAGACCGCTTGAGAGACTATTAACTGCTGACTCAGATCAGTCTTCCCCATTCGTCTCTCTTGTCTATTTTAGATAACGCGGTAAGCGCGTACAAGATGCTCGCGGGGTCAGACCTGCCGAAACTCTGAACTCAGTTTCTTTTTTTTATTCTTTTAAGTCTTATGAGGATTACGTTGTCAAGTATCCACGCAAAGAAGTTTCGGGGACCGAATTCTGAAAAAAAAATTACTTTTTTTCTTACCCGAGCTCTTTCACGACAAATAATCAATCTGAAGCTGAAATTGATATTTAGGGTAGTTTTGTTTTGTGCGGAAACACACCTACAATAGGTTTGTCCGGCAAAGTAAAGACCGATCGATTGTCCGGGGCCGGGTTCCGCTCTTTGTCTCTCTTAATTAAGTTTCTGAAGATACTTTTTCATCAACGGTCCGTGAGTAAAAGCCCTAGTCGTTAGTTCTGTCGTAGCCTTATTATTTATCCTTGAAGGATTGTTGTTTAAAGATTACGTACCTTTCAATTCTAATGTGTGCTACAGTGTAAGGTGCAAAGTGGCGTTGAAACGCGCTTTCATATATAACCGTCTAAGTTGACTCTGAAGGGGACATGAATTCAGTTTAGCTTTCTGTGGTTGGCCCGCTGTTGTTTCCTGACATCGTCTAAATGCTGCATTAACGATTTTATCAAAACATAGTCACCGCCAGCCCAGCTCCTACTTCAATTCGGCCCCGTCCATACGTTTCTTTTAAAGACGCATACACTAGAGAAGTCAAGCTTCGGCAAACGCAAATTTATACCACTTGACCAAGTTTCCCCTTTACTTCTCGTTTACTGTTCATTATTTTTACACATAAATTAGTAGTTTCACGCAATTGTTTTTATCCATAAGAATTACTTTGAATCGTTTTTATCTGCTGATTTTCTATTCCCAGAAATTCTCAACTTGAATCTGGCGTTTGTCGTATACGTGAAGCTTGAACTCTCCATTATGATGTTTTTAGGCCTTCTGTTTACACTAATACTATGAGCTTTTTCATCGAAAACGCATCGATGTGAAAACGCTGTTGAAGATGGATCAAAACAGAAACGCATACATATCGTATTAGTCTGGACGATCAAAAACGATGACCGAAAATATCGCAGGCGCGTGTGTTTGAAGCATGCGCACAGAGTTTAACTGCGTCACAGCGTGAAATCCTGTCGTTTTCGTACATTTTAGTGTAGACAACGCGTGCTTCTGAAAACGCATTAGGGTGGTTATGGCTTTAAACACAAGGTGACCCAACGAGGAGATCGAGGTGGAATGCCATGGGTTGGGGGATAGTTTGGGAACTGATCATGAGCCGTCGCACAATACGAAATTGAAACATATCCATTGATATTTGTCAAACCATCATGTTTATATTCATTATTAACATTTCTTTTGCATTCTTTCGCCGGTACAATTTTATAAATTAATAATAACAAGTTTTATCAGATAAGTATTAAACATTCGGGCTGACTTTTTAAAAATACATTAAGAGTGTTACCACCTGACAATGGATCTGAAGCATGTTTTGAAATCTTTGACAACTACGTGATAGAATGTTGACAGTTCCCTATTTTTTCGTTAGATCGACAGGATCGAGCGCTTACATATACTGGTACACGGGCAAAAGTCTCGGTTTCAAATGTACCTGGAGGGGTGGGCCTCGGGTTTATAGCGATGGGGGAAGGGAGCATTTTCCCAAACCGTCCCCTGCTCCCTAAGTAGATTTGACACACTCTTCCAGGAAGGTCGCCTGTAACGCAAAGTGCTCGACCTCGAAGATCTTACGGAAAAATAGCGGAATGTGTGTAACTGCGTGAGGACCAAGAATATTTCCGGAATTTCATTGTAAAGAGCCAATCAGGTTTGAGGAAACTAAACAATGGGCCTGGTCTGGTGGTCTGTTTGTGTGACTTGATCATCTTTGTGATTGGACGCGACAGCCTGCGAGGAAACTCTTCGGAGAGAGAGAGGTTAGGGATCGTCCTTTTCCCTACATCACCATGCCCCCGAGAGCTTGCTCTTAGGCTTGTCCAGACAAGACTGGCGTCCTCGGTTATCTAAGTTGAAGTCGTCGAACATTAATAAGGATCTTGTAATTTCTTGGAAGTTGAAAAAAAAATTCATCGGTGAAAATGTGGTCCTTAAGCTGTAAGAAAATAAGTAGGAACCAAGTAGTGCGGTATGAAGAATCCTGTAACCTGATTGGCTAACGTAATCATTATCTGTTGCGTAACAGATAGTGAGTAACGCAATAATTTTTGTGACAAAAGCAAAACAATGGAAACTTCTTTAAAAATTACTTGAGCTATATGGAATGAATACTGACATGGTAAAAATTAACAAAACGAATTTATACCTTTGTGACAAACAAACGAAGTTTTCGTGACTCGATTAAATTTTTGTCAACTCTGGCTTGTTTTCAAAGATTGTAAGTCAGCTGGTTTCTTTATGCATAAAAATTAGGACCTTTTATAACGCACGCACACTTCCGGTACAAGGGGACTTACTAAAAAATGCAAAAGAAGCGTTATGTAGAAAACTAAGTTCTGTCATCAAAAAGTTATGAAACAGGAATAGAGGTAGCACTTGGATTCCCCCAGTGAGGAACCTTAAAGAAACCTATGTCTGACAGTTTTCATTGAAATCTCTTTTAGATATCTCGACACGAGATGGTGACATAAAAGTGAAAAAGAAAAACAATGACATAATACCCAGTCAAAAATTTATACGCCTTTTAAATAAATTTTTTTATATATATAAATAACTGGGTTAAATTGTATCTTACAAGTACTATTAACTGTATTTTTTAGTTGTTTACATTCATTAATATGTTTACTTTCCACCTGGCTTTGGTTTTTCAAAAGTTGGATTGCGCTATCGAATCCACTAAGTTATAGTTAAGAAAACCAATCGACCTGTTTATCCACTGGATATAGTGATTTATCCGTGGAAAGCGTTATCAACCTTTTGAATAACTAGAGCCTGGTAAATAAACTTAGAAATGCTCTAAAAATTTGTTACTGCTTCATGCTCATCGTTAATTTCCAGTTTAACTTGACTTAGTTTCCAGGGTACTCGAGCTAGAAGGTGAATGACTGTTTTAAAGCGATGACCTAACAAAGCTAGAAACTGCAAAACAATTACTAATCCATAAACTGTGAGGAAAGAAAGTCCAATAATGTCAACACCCAACACAGCCAAGTCTTTGTGCCTGACCAATGTGAGAATAATAATCATCCACAAGACGTTAGCAACGCCAAATAACATCAGAGTCTTGTTTCGTAGTTCCACAAGTCTGTCTTTTAGCTTTGAAGTGTCATCAAAAGCACTTAGTTCTGGAGCAAGACACCTCCGGCGTAGGCCTTCCCAGAAATCATATTCTCTACCTTCGTCGACGTTGTCTACATCCAGGAACTTCAATGGGAGGCGATCAATTTCGCGCCTAGTTTGCCGGACTTTCTTTTGCACTAAAATGATAATTAAAAAAAGTTTGCAGATGAGGCTAAGTATGATCTAATGTTGTTATCTTTGGGGTGGGTAGTGGGAATGGCCAATTGACCGCTATAATTCAACTTGATCTACTAGTTCTCTAAATTAAGAATGGAAGATCTTATGGTGTTGTATTCAAGCACCACGAATTCAAAGTGTTTTATGCCTCCTCTTGAAAACAGAAAAAAAAGGAAGAGAAATGGGAATCATGAAACATAGGCTTTTTGGCCGAGCGGGAATTTGAAACACGGGATTTTAGAGCTTCGGGGCGCCAGAATTGAAAGGCTATTATAATATATTAGAAATAACTCGATGAGACAAGTTATGGCTTCCTGATTGTATATATTCAACGCTCTACTAGCTCGGCCACACTGTCTACGTGCTTTGGTATGCAAATTTCACTAAACAGCTTTAATGATGAACAGTCAGTTTCCTGTAAACATCTCACCATTATTTCGTACTATTTCATACCTTCATGCGGATATTGCAATTTTTTGATCCCGACGACCAGTTTATTCAAATGTCCTCGTTTCGAAATGTGAAATGTTTCTTTAAGACTTTTTTTGTCCAACCCTTTCAAATCCTCCAAGTCACAAGGCTCTTTGTAACCGTTTGATTCAAATCGGGGCCAATATTGCTGAAGACCAAGATCCTCTAACCATTCTTCAACGTCATCCTGTACGAAAGAAAAACATCCATTGCAGCTTTAGAAAACGCTTCTTTCTGAAAAACTATAATTATAATTATAAAAGTAAAATAAAACGGAAGAAAATTGTTTCTTTTTGATTGATTTCTTTGCACATTGATATTTGGCTGGAGATCACTGCAGAGCAGTTATAATAACAACCGTTACTACTAACTCTTAGAAAATGAAAAAAAAAGGAGGGGGAACAAATTCTTGAGGTGTGATGTAAATTGCAGAAAGGAAAAAAGTGTGCAGAAGACTGACATTTATTCTAAACAATAGAGTTTGTTATAATAATATAGTTTATGGAAGAAAGCAGTTTTTGTTGTCTATGTTTATAACGTATAAGAAGCTTCTAATTTATTGTTTTCTTCAATTTTGATTGTATATCTTCGCCTGGCAAACAATAAGAGTATCAACAGACTATTTTTTTCCTGCAATTTTTAAGCAAACGGCGTCTAACTGTCTCGTGTCCCATGCCAGTTTTCTCACTGTCGTTCATGTTCAGTATCGTACACAAATTATTATTATTATTATTATTGTTATTATTATTATTATTATTATTATTATTATTATTGTCATTCTTCACACTATTACATGGATTAGAACATTGCTTTCTTTTGAGATTTTAAGATCGGTACACACATGCGTAAGAGGTTCCAGGTCACCCTTCCATAAAATTCCACAAGGGGATTTCATTGATGACTGCCGCTTAAATGCTAGCCAAGAGTGCAGTGTCCGCTAATTTTAGAAAAGAGATAATGGCGTGAGCTTGTAAATTAGTATTTTACGATCTTTTTAATGTTTTTATTTCATCAAAATTTTAGTCTATGATAGTGGAATGTAAATTGGTCATATGATGACTGCCGCTTAAAAGCTAGCCAAGGGTGTGTCCGCTAATTTTAGAAAGTCGATAATGGCGTGAGCTTGTAAATTAGTGTTTTAGGATCTTTGAATATTTTTATTTCATCAAAGATTTAGTCTATGATAGTGGAATGTAAATTGGTCAAATGTTAATAAAGATTTTATTATTATTATTATCATTATTATTAATTATTATAATTAATATTAATATCATTATTATCATCAGCATCATCATTATCAATAGGGAACTTACTGGGATGCCTTCCTCCACATCCACCCGTGGGATTTTTTTGATCTCCCTCAGCAGTCTTCGCCGATGTCCCCTTGTCTTAATTCCAATGCTTTCGAGATCCTACCAGTAAAAGGAGTATAATTAACGTTTCCGCTGTTATTATTATTATCTTTTTGTGACACAGGGAACCTGAACGCTGTATTAGCTAGTAAAATATATAATCAGTTGTTGTTCCTAACTCCATAATAGTGAGTCTTTTTGGAAGGGATTTGAATCCGATCAGAAATGATTTAACATTGCCGGTTTCAAATGTTTTAACAACTGATTACTACAGCGTTTGAGTTCCCGGTGTTTGTGATTCCTGAGGCAAAAAACAGGTTCGAACGCGTAAGGGTTAACATGCTAAGAAGAACGGATAAACACGAATTAGACACAGTATACTGAATCCTTCTGTTCATGGTAATCCGTAGCTAGCAAGCCCTCAACGAACTGTTTTGCTTAAATCAAAAATTTGATAATACGTTTAATGATTTCCGCCATTAATTTTACAGACACCTCGAAAAGAGTTGGTCCCTGTATGTCTTCCTTTACTCCCTTGATTTCACTTTGAATAACACGGATATTAGGTCTTAGAGTATGTTAGTTGTAACTCTTTCTGTTCACTAACTACGGGTAACATTTAAGTTAAGCCTGTTGAGTAGGAATTGGATACGATATTATGTAACAGGGTCGAAAAATCAAAGATAATTGGTAAATAAGTTTATTTAATGCTACAATAAGCATGTTGAGCTCTAAAATTTACCTGGTCTGATAATCCAAACAAGTCTCCCATGGTGTCGTATCCTTCGTCACGAAACATATGGGCGTAATCATTCTAAAGAAACACAGTGACGCAACATTGTGAGAACAGGCGTCCTTTTTAACTTGAGCCAGCGTAAAAGCAAAAATTAAGCTCTTTTAACAGAACTCACTCAAGCAAAAAGGGCGTTCCAGGTCTTAAGATTAATTTTTGAAGAGAAGGGGGAACGAGTACACTAAATCCCTGGAGAAAAACCCAACGGAGCGTTTTAAGAAGGAAACCCCTGCTTCCCACAAACTAGATTTTATGTGGAGTTGCCCTCACAGTCCGGGGATAGCGCATAGGTGGGTGGTGAATGTCGGATTCAGTTCACCAATGGGCGAGGTTTTGCATGATCTCTCCCATTTGACTTGTAAGTGAAATCCTTGCGCAAGAAAACAAAAAATAATTAAAAGCTAGTTTATTTTCACTTTACTTTTCTCTTCTTCAGCTTTAATATCGTCTCTGTATTAAAGAGAATTGTATCGTGGTCGAAAGGGGTAGGGTATTGGTAGGAAGGGAAACAAGAAGGGGATAGCAAGTAGTGATGAAATATTTCGAATAAATACCTCCGTTGAAATATCCAGAGGAGCAAGCCATTCCTCCACAGGTGTTTTGAGATTCGAATAAGACATGTCGGTTTTGAGCACTGAGAGAGATTCCGTAGATCCGAAATCTATGAAGTGTGGAAAACATAACAGTATAAGTAATGAGTACTAAATGTGATGCGCAAACATAATATACGTGGCCCATATTTATGTGCTGGTAGAATTTTGAACACAGAATGACCTCTCTCCCTCCGATTCAGGTTGAGATCGATTACTGAAGGTCGCCATCTTCATTTCATATGGAGAGCGAAATCTAGGTAGAATTTTACTAAACGGTTTTGAAACACTAGTAATTTTTGAATAATCTGCCACTTCGCGGTATTAGTTGAAAGCTTTTCGAGTCGGTACTCTTTCGGTTTAAATCGCCGTTGACGTCGTCACGGATCTTCAAATGAGTAATCTCAGGCTTTTTTAACATTTGCTTCATTAAAAAGAATCTTTCCGTTTGGGACATTAAGAGAATGTATGAAGTGATTCAGGAAGTGAAACGCTTTCGCAGGACTGAATATTTCAGATTCCTTGCACCCTTATGAGCTTACCAAGTGATTGGCGGGATAATCCATTTGGTGATTGTAAGTAAATGTCTGGTCGTCCACGGCGTCGGTTCTCTGATCTTTCCGTGGAACACATTTGTGTTCCATCTAAATCTCCCTCGTCTTCTAAGCCATTAACTGAACTCCCTTCTCCGTTATGCCTTGAGGAAAGGGTTAATGTTTCCACCTCGGTATTAGCCTAGAAAAGGAAGTAATCCAAATTCAACTCAGTTGATCATGATTTTTACCTTTTCTTATATATGTTATTGTGTCTGGTGAATGTTCTCACTCAATCAGCTGGCCAGCAGCTCTGCAAATTTATTGGTGCAATCGAAAGGTTTTACATAAGAAAAAGCCTGTTCAACTCCCACAGGACTGGTTTGGAACACTAACGCCGTTACATGATCGCCGTTTCATTGTTTTGGAGCATCAAAATGGCGAACGTGAGTGTGAAAACGTTCTATAGCACCACTGGCTTCTTAAGTCTCCCACTCCATATGCTACATGTGGCATGACTAGGGGAGTGAATAATAAAAGTTTTGCAGAGAAATCAAAAGTCCTGTACTTCAAAGAGTGAGTTGATTATTTCATCATTTCTTTAGTTTTATTTTTGCCTCTGTTTATTTCAGAAAAGAGCAAATCATAGTAAATCCTGAAATAATGGCCCATTTTTCTACTTACTACAAGTGCATGTCTTGAGCTTCCAATAGCCAGATGAAGACGGAACTGACTGATTATAACAACTTTTTTAAAAGTTAAACTCTATCGCTGACGAAGAATCACTTTATGACCTAACTTTCGATTAGAATTCAAAGTCGCCATGAGAAAAAGATGACTGAGCGCAAAAAAAAATTAGCCGAGTTTAAAAGCTAATTAAAAATGATTCACCCTGACATCTACAAAATGACATATTTCAAATACCTCCTCTGAAGAATCCTGGTTGTAACTGTTCAGCCAGGCATTTAACATCGGAGAGTGTTTTCTTCGTCTGGGCACAAAGAGGGTAGATTCGCGAGATCCGCCTACTTTAAGGTTAAAATGTGAGGGGAGAAAAGAAAAGAAAAAGTAACCATTTAAATGTGATATGCAAAACATGAGATACTTTGTCCACATATTGTCCTAGCAACAATAAATTATGCTGTTAGCAACGCTGAATGACCTATGATTGAAGCCATCGTACCACACAAACTGAAACGAAATGAACCAGTCGTTCCCAATAGATCATCATTTATCTGATTTGTTGTTGTTGCTGTTGATAAATCACCGAGATACATTTCTACAGAAGTCGGAATCTTAGTTCAAAGTAATTTGCGCTTGTTAAATCCGTTATCGTAATCATAAAAGCCAAGCGTTTCCGTCGTTAATGTACTTTTAAGTGAATTTCATTCTTCGAAAATTAATTCAAATAATAAATTTAAACTGAGCCTAGATTCAATATTGGATTAATGAAGCAAAGCCTCGACATATTATATGGAGGCCAAGGCGAAGCATGACAAACGTAACGCTTGGCCGGCTTTGACTATAAATGATCGTGTCTGTTTGGCTTTCTGAAGTAAAGAATATCGACATGATAAGTGTTTCAGTGGCCCTCGTGGTCTTACCTGACTGAGATGATGATTCATATGGCTCAGTAAACCCGCCTAACACAGGCTGTGAATTTATTTCTTGTGGACGATCAGGGTTTTCTGATGTTTCGGGAATACACTCTTGCTTTCCTTCATAAACTGGATTTTCTTCTAATCCATTACTGGAATCCTCAACGGATTGAATTATCTCTTCTTCGTTTTGCCTTGTGAGACCAGATGTACTTCTTTCCACCTCGACTCGTGTTGCACTAACATGCATTTCTTCTTTGTAACGGGTTTGGCCCAATGAATGTTCAGACTCCTAGAGTGTTGTATAAGGAAAAAAAGTTTGATTAAGTTCTTATAGTAAACTGACGCACTGCCTATGTTCAGAACATTACTGCAAAAAAAAAACCGATGTCTAAATGTTATTTTACACCTCGTAACTAGAATTTACTGTCAAATGAAGGATTAAGTGAAAAACACTATAGTTATGACGAATGTCAAGGTTATGATATAATATTATCAATCAGGTATTGTTTACCTCATTTCGTGCAATTTCGTCGACGTTAACTTGACAAGCCACGTCTTTCGTTTCTACTTTTGGTGGTTCTATGGCTTGTGTAGGAGGCTGTTCAAGCTGGGCTGGCCTACAGCACTTGCAGACAACAATTTCCTTCAGTGTTTCCCCAATGGGAGTCAGCCAGTCACCTCCGCCTTCTGAGGCAGTTTTCCCCTCCCTTGTTCCTTAAGGTAGAAAAAGAAACAAAACGAAAATTGAATATAGGTGGCTATTGCGGGCCCAAGCCGGGGTCGTTAAACAAGAGGCCAAACACACAAGTTGTAAAAATGAATATTTCTCGTTGTTATGATAACAAACGTTTTAAGCGAAGCTCCTCTGGCCATTTTTTTTTCTTAATTTTACTCCTCTCGGCAACATTATTAATCCGATTTAGTATCATACTATTGTATCATTTTAAAAAAGAAATGGTTTTCTGGTTCGCTTAAAAAAGAGCGAAACTCCTCAGTAAGCTGAGCTATCCCTTAGTGTTTTGGAAAAGCAATTTAATGAAGGTTTATGTGTTTAATGAAGGTTTATGTGTTGCCATCATTGTTTTTGAATAGGGTGTCACTTTTTCCGGTCCGAGTAGGGTAAATAGGGTATATAAACTTTCATTTGTCTCATCCTTAAGTATGGTCAGGGTTAACGAACCTGGGCCGCACGCAACTACCCCAATTTTATGGTAGTAATCCCTCCGCCGGGGGACAAAGCCATTGTCATCTTACATCCCCAGGGTTTGGCTACAGCGGAAGAAAGCACTGAGTATGATTAGTCCTTTAAAACTTACCCCAAGATCTGTCTGTTAGATTGCATAGAGAAAAAATGGTCAGAAGTAGATAACCAGATGGCAAACAAAGGAGATACCAAACACCATGTAGCAGACACATGAACTCTTTCGGATGCAACAGGGCTGCGGCAAAAAAGATCCCGGATAATCCAGCCAAGTATAACGTGCTTATTCCTGCGGGAAGGTGATGTTCCAGAGGTTTCGGCGCAGCAGTGACATTCTCGTTTGGTTTAGACGTGGGTGCGGCAGTAGGCTCGATTTCCCGTTCGCTTAATTCTTTTGAGATTTGAACAGCTACACCGACAGAAACAATACACATGATCACAGAAAACACGAATGTGAGTAGCTTTGAAACCTTCAGCTGGAAGCTTTGTGTGGCGAAGAGACATACTAGGGTGTAAGCAAGAACCACCAGGCAGAGAAGTATAATTACGGTTATTTCACTCAAGCCAATCCCTGCATACACCATTCCACCAACTATCACCAGAAGTACCGTAGACGGCCTGAATGGGAGGAGAAAAAATGATTAAAAAAGGAGAATGTTTTTACTAAAACAAAGTGTTCAGTTGGCAAAGGGTTTCTAACATTCTGAATGGCTGTCTTTCTTTATTTTATTTTATTTTATTTTTTTACTGCATTGGGTAAAAGGTATCATTATTTTTTATATTCACTCAATAAATTGATCTAGATTTATGAGGGAGGAAGGTCAAAGAGCAGCAAGGGACAGGGAAATAATTTTAAAACAATTATTCCTCGAACCTGAATGGGCTCTGAGTCAATAGCCCATGAGGCCGAAGCCCTAAAACCCTAAACGTAATAATTTTCAGGTGTGCAAACTCCCATATCCCCCTCGTAACTAACGTTTCTTCCCGTGCGTACACTTTCAAAATCTCATGCGACGCTTCTGAATAGATATAAGCATAATATCCGTAAATCTTCCGCCCCTACAAGGTGAGGACATTAATTGGACTACATTAAAATTTGCTGCTGATACTTGGAACGCTTTGGACGTTTTTTTAAGGCAGACACCCTCCTTAGCAGCTTTTAAGCGCAGCTTATCTAAAGCTAAATTTTAATTCATACTTTTATCCTGTATTATAGAGCACATTATATTATAAATTATACTATTAGGGCTCTATTTTTTTTATACTAATAACGTAAACTATTTTCAGCTTATGGTTTAGTCTTTAAAGAGGACCCCTCTGTAAACCACTAATAATAATGACAAGAATTATTATTATTATTATTATTATTATTATTATTATTAGGCTCATGACTGTCCTCTGTACGTACTTACCCAATAACAGTGGAACAGACAAGAAATGTTTGGTAAACAATGAACAAGAAGGAGATGTGTTCATTAGTCTTTAGTGTCAGCTTCCACTCTCTCACAAGCAGAACCAGGTTGGCTAACGAGGAAGGAGCCCATCTACGCCTTTGTTTGTAAAATTCATCGAAGCTTTCAGGGCAGTAGGTGCTGTCAACTGCGGCGGCGCAGTATGTGAGGCGCCAGCCCTTCTGTAACATCAGCGTACACATCCAGCGGTCTTCCCCTGAAAAAAGTGATACATTGTATAGGAAGAGTACTTAATGAAAAACGTTAAGACCGCTGTTATACTTTTCGTACAATAGTGATTCTACCTGAATAAGAGATGCTTCCCTTCCAACCGAACATTTTTCCGCGTTTCTTAAAGACAGTTTTTTTTAACATTTTTGGCCAACGGTTTATTTTGAAGCCCCACATAAGGTAGGATATTTTTTACTTATCTGCTGGCTCCACCATCTGCAACTATCTGAAGGAAAAACTAACCAGAGCCCGAAGGATTGGTAATTATCACGCTGAATTGACTGAATCATTATGAAGAGAGCCAATTATCGCCAGAACAGACTTTGCAAATCACAGACAACAAGGAGAATATGATTTTTGGTATTGTAATATGTTCCTTTCACGTACCGATGAAAAAGATTCAGCTACACCCTATCTAGAATTCTTTATTTTGTAAATGCCAAAGAAAAGAAATAAAAAAGATATTTAATTTTGCTTTATGACTTATTTACTTTTCCTAAAACAAGATACCATTTTCCGTTTATTGGTTTTAGAAAAGGTGTCACTTTCAATTCTATTTCCCTTGAACAGAATCAGGGCTTAAGATCATTTACGGCTCAAACACCTTGCCCCCAGGGGTTCATACGTACTTAACCAACTAAGAGGAGAGTGCTAAGAGGCTCAAACAGTCGTGAAATCACTTGGTTAGCCGCCATATGACTTATGACTTACCCATATCTTTGGTGAGAAAGTCAAAAGCATGGTCTACTTTTGTAGCGTAAGTCGGCAGAACGTCCCTAACAGCTTGGCAACGGTACAGACTAAAACAACCAGGGCTACACAGCACTGAACCAAACATGTGATTTGCTACCTGAAAAACGATACACCAACCACAAAGGAAGTCTGTGAATATTAATATACCGTGAACTCTCTCTTAAACGCCACGTCCGTCCTTATGTAAGGTAATCCAGTCTTGGAATCTGAATTCCGGCCGCGTTGTGAATTCCGTATTCCAGGTACTGGATTCCAGATTCCTTTCAAGTGGAACTTGGGCCTGGATTTCGATTGTTAATGGGATTCCGGATTCCTTGAGCTGAATTTCGGATTCCAAACTCCAGGATTCCAGATTCCACAAGAAAAAAAATTCACA
The DNA here is from genome assembly GCF_958299795.1 of Porites lutea. NCBI lineage: Eukaryota > Metazoa > Cnidaria > Anthozoa > Scleractinia > Poritidae > Porites > Porites lutea. Next base: position 4,066,721 of record NC_133204.1, read on the forward strand.
GATTCTGGAATCCGGATTACCTTATACGGGGCTCCCCTAGGCCAACATTTTGCCCTAAGTAAGAAGTAAGTGTTAATGTTGGCTTGGGGGAGGGGTAGGTGGGCAGTTTCCCAGAAACATATTATGATCCGCCAAGGTTTCGAAAAGTGATGGGGCTCTTCAGTTATGACACTACTTGTACCTATACAAAAAGAATAACTACAACAACTGACGGTGGAATTTAAAAAATATTCAATTAATAGTTCGTGAATTCTATGACGCTTAACTTGACTTAATTCTCCTGTAAGTCAAATCTAGTGATATACATACCTTTTGAAACCAATGACCAATGGCGTAGTCGAAGATCTGGTACCAGACTATAGGCCCGCTTCCCAATGGATGTGTACGAGCACAAACTGCTCCAACCCCGGGATCTTCAATAATCTGGTCTATTAACGCTTCAACTGAGTCATGGGTGAACTTGACGTCAGCATCGGTGGTAAGAATATAGCATTGATCGTCGCGCGCTGAAAAGTTACGTTTTTAATCAATAAATCAATGCATAGATCCAAGAGGAAGTGATAGGATGATTCTTCAAAATTAATAGTAAGATAGAGATTTCATCTCTTTTTTTGTACCCCATTTTTCGGATGTTTTAAACAATGTTCTCTTTCTAGCAGTTTCTTATTAAGTTTGAAACTAAAAAGTTAGCAATACCGGCTGAATTAAAATTGTAAAGTTGCCGAGTCAGTTATTTTAAATAACACCAGTTATACTTATCGAAACCTTATGAAAACCTTTACACCACCTTAGACCGAGTCGGACACCTACATTGTGCTTCGGGAAAGATGCGTTTAGTTCAGTGTTTTTTTTTTTTTTTTTTTTTTTTTTGCGTTTAGTTCATTGTTACCTTTCCCCTAAGCCAACATTTTGCCCTAAGTGAGAAGAAAGTGTTAATGTTGGCTTAGGGGAGGGGTAGGTGGGCAGTTTCCTAGAGACGTAAAATGATCCACCAAGGTTACGAAAAGTGATGGGGCTCATTAGTTATGATACTAGTTGAATTTAAACAAAAAGAACAACTGCAATAACTGATGGTAAAATTTCAAAATATTAATTCGCCACATGTAAGGGAATCCGGATTCCGAAATCCGGGAAATTTGGGCTTGTGGAATCCGAAATGCTGGGATTTGGAATCCGGAATACAGCTCACAGAATCCGGAATCCAAGTTCCCATGATGAAGAATCTGGAATCCAGTTCCTGGAATACAGAATCCAAGGAATGGGATCCAGAATCCAAGACGGTCTTAGAGCCCTTACATGGGGCGATACTTTGTTGTGTTACACTTCTCACCGTTAAGACGATTCTGTTGGTAATCCAACACATAGGACATATACATGACCTGACTCCATCGCTTTTTATTCTTTACCTGCAAAGATATGAATTCCATATTAAAGATACTTAGAAGAAATGGGCATTCTTAAAGCTGAGTGAGCAAGCTATTTCAATAGACCCATCCACAGTGTCCCTTTATACTGAACCTTTTTTAAAATATTCCAGGCTTACTTTAGTATTGTCTTTCAGGTGAATCGTGAATTCCATTCCTCCAGGCAGGTTCCATTTAAGCTGTATACCATAAGGGGTCATTACTTTGTAGCAGGAACGTAGTTGCACTTTTAATGTTTCTTCCACCAGTGAAGCCAACTGCAACGCATAATCAGTGAGGACGTCTCCTCTGACTCCTCCATCAAAGAAAACGTGGGATTCATAATGGCGTTTAGCTTTTGTTTTGTTCTTGTCCATCTCATGAATCGATTCAAGGAGTTGTTTCATTTCATAGTCTGCTTCGTGGTACATCGTAGTGCAGATGAACACAGTCACGTTGCGTGAGAGATTCCGTTGTATAACGTCTTCCTCATCAGATGCTCGGCTACGCCTGTTCATCAATAGATACTGCTCAAGGTAGACACCTATACATAAACCATACAATAGATATTAAGTTATAATTATCAACAGGAATATCAAGTGATAAAATATCAGCATTTTGCTTAGTTCTTTCAAGAGGTAGGGATCACGACCTTTCTTAATACTATGTAGTGCGCGCGTGAACCAGCGTCATTTTGGCGAAAAAACATGCATGAATTTGACAGAACGTCGTACAACCTCATTCCCGGGGTCCTCTCCTACTCGTAGAACGTCGTAGTAACGTAAAGAAGTCATCAAATGTTAGAATTTTTATCATTTTGCAATCTCAGGAGAAGGTTTAACCTCCTTCGATAAAAACAACCATGTTAACATTTTTGGTGAAAAAAGTAATATGATAATATTTATAATCTCGTTCTCGTAGTCGATCGGACATTACACAAAGTCATCGGAAAGAAAGTGAAACAGCATCAAAAATATAAGGTGCCTTCACAACTAGGAAGTCCTCAGCTAAGTACAGTGAAACCTCAGTTAAGCAGACACCTGCTTCTGGACCTTCCAAGTGTTTGCCTAATTATGGTTCATAAAAATTGTGCAATGTTTGTTAACGATTAACGTTCAACGGTTAACTCTGTACTGTGATAAAGTTCCATGTTGCTAAGGAAGCAAAGAAGCTAAGAAAGCTGTACTGTACTTTCTGCAAGACAGTTTAGGTGAACCTTGATCGCGGATGACAATCATACGGCCAGTTATCGGTCTAATCTACAGTTTATTGACAGCTAAATGTATTGATTTATCTTTATTAATCAGATTAATCGACTACAGTACGAATTTCAAGGACGTAATCCAATACTACATATGTCAATCCAGTCCGGTGTCCGCTTAATAGAGGCTGTAAACAATAAAAAATTAGCCAAATACAATTTACTTTAGTGTCCGCGTCCGCTTAATAGAGGAGTCCGCTGAATAGGGAGGGGCTCTTTATAAAGGAAAATATAAGACGTTAATTTCGGGACCCGGCTTAGTGTCCTCTTAATAGAGGGTGTCCGCTTAATTGGGGGTCCGCTTTCGGTTTCACTGTATTTATATTTCGAGCATCCTGACTGCAGAACTTACCATTATACGATGGTATCCAAAACAGGTCGTGGGCGCTTGCCATAATAAAACCGCGACTTTTCCACAGGTAGTACGTAGTGACCATGAACTGTGCCAGCCATAGCGGCAGCCCGCCACCTGCTAGAGTGTAAAGTTGGTTATCTGATCTACACGATAACGGAATCATGTTCGTATCGCAAAACCCTGCGACGTTTGTTATGAAAATGGCGATGGGCGTGGCTAGGGTCAAGGGAAGGGCGTATCCAGTCTGCTGCATACGGAGTGAACAGGCGAGCCAACCAAGATGGTAGGCAAAGAAGCTGGAAAAGATGTGCAGCATAAAGTACACAAACGACGAGTTTGACGAACTAAATGCCCTAAAACCTTCGGACATGCCGCCCAGCTCTACGATGTTGCAAATTTTGGCAAACACTAAGGCAACGAAAGGTGTTAGAAAGAGTTTCCATAAAGAAATGACAATAGCAGCTTTTCCACGGGCAGTAATTTTGGCCGCATTCGCCACATCCTCACTCGCATTCTCGTCGTCACTTTGATCGGAGACCTGGTTACTGGTTTCTATTTGCAGTTTCCGCAGTTTAGGAGACCAGACGATGGAAAGAACAACAAGGGCAATAATCGCATAAGGTATCTGAAAGAACAACGATTTCCAAGTTAAGCCTGCACGACATGAGAATTTAAATTTAAAAAAAAAGGAAAAAATGGTCACAAGCTTTCGAAGCTTGAGTTTCTGAGATCCTTTGTAGTATCCTCTTATTTAGTTGTTTCCCTGAACGTCCCAGCATTCTGTTTTGTTTTAGGGTTAGGTGCCATTGTTAATCCTGTTTGTTGTTCTCTTAACCAATCCTGTGAGGCCTTGTTACATCTGGGACGCGCCTCATCCTTTAGGTAGAAAAGCTTTGGATATCCCAGAAATAGTTGCGCCTAAAGTATGTACCCGCCCATTCCTTCCGACTTAATAGGAGAATTACAATTTAACGATGAAAGATAGGTCAATTACTTGCTGCGCGGAGGGGCGGAGGGGGGGGGGGGGGGGGTGGTTACTCCTTATAACGGCCTATACGGGGAGACTCAGTCCGAAAGGGATACTTTTGCCTGGCGTATGAAAGGGTAGGGATTTCCCTGTTAGATCTCGTTTACGTACATACACTGTTTAAAGGTAGCCATTAAAACTCCTGAAGGAGGATTACTCTCCTTACAGATAACCCACCCAGCCCAGGAAAGGTTGGCCACACCACCAGGGTCTACATTCCTTACTCTTTTAGAACAGTGATGTGGGTTCTTTTACGTACGTCACACAAGAACCAGATAAGTGAAAAAGCTGTGAGACGGGAACAACAGTTTTTCGTCCTTATCCGAGAAGACTAGAAAGTCTACTACCAATTGCAGCTGTCATTACAAAGGTAGCACAGTCTTCTTATTATTCAAAGACCCGGAGTGTTGGTCCGGCCGGGGTTTGAACCCGCGACCTCTCCCGCTCAGCACAGACTGGCGTTCTCCCAGCTGAGCTAACCATGCGGCGGTAGATACGAAAGGGTTGGGAAATCTGTCCGTGACGGTCGGTAAAATAGGCCCAAGGGTTAAAAGACGCATTTTTTGGTTGAGAAAACGCACTGATTTTGTGATCAGGGCCTTAGGGCCGTACAAAACTTTGTTGAGTACCCCCCTGGACTTGCTGTCAATGCTGCACCCTTCTTGACTTCAATTATCCCTTGTAATCTCTGAATTTTATTTTGAATATAAATTCTAAACTTTATAAAGAAAGCTTAGCAAAATTTTCAGTAGAGTTTTCTTGTTTACCTCGTACTTGTAACACAAAAGTGAAACACCAGCTGCCCCAAACACCGCACTAATTCCGAACCGAATGGCTTCCAATTTTCCAGTCTTCGTGTTCCACTGTGATCTTGATTTGATGAAGTGCCACAATGTGAAGCCCAGAGGTAAACTGCATGGCAGCAAAATCATGACGTCTGAGTTGAGTGGTTTTACTTTTAGCATAGCAACAATGGTGATATAACTAAGAGAAACGGTCTCCAGGAAGCCACCAATAAATATCTGAAAAAGAAATAAGGACTTGAATTTTGTTAAAGCCGTGAAACAAGTCAAATTAGACCTATAAAGCCCAGTGAAAAGGCCTTTTGGCCAACAACTCCCAAAATATTTGGATGATAAATTTTGCGTCCATTTGCACACACTGTTGCATGTTGTTGCGTGTTGTTGGGAGTTGCTGCACAAAGTTTGAAACTGGTCAAACTTTTTAACCAAAAACTGCCAACATTTCTTTTGTACCGTGATCGGCCGAAGCGTATCGCAACAATATTGCATCCATTTGCACACCTCTTCTGACATTTTTGGGACCACGCTCGCGCATTGCACATTGGTCTCCTTGGCCCAAGGAGATAATAAAAGTTTATAAAGTATTGTGGGGGTGTGTTCGAGCAACTCGCTTGCTACACGACGAGGTACCAGGAATCTGATTTACATCCTGGCCTTTATTCTTCTTATTCTTCTTACAACTTCTGCTTACTCTACTCCTACTCTACTTCTACTACATCTATATACTTAGTTCAAGTATAGTAGCGGTATTAATAGCCAAAGCTGGACGTGACTGGGTTAGCTGGCCGGAAGAGTTTCTATTGTATTTCTTATCGCTAACATTGCAACAGGTTTGCTATTGTCAGGGAATAGACTAGCCTACGCACAGCCGCAGCTGATAAGTACCAAAGAACGAAGGTCAGCTCTAACACCACAAACACGACCACCTGTAACATTCCTAATATGGCAATAAGTAAATTCGCGAGCTAAGCATAACTTCAAATACAAGTAAAAACAAAAGATCAAAATAGGAAAACAGTGCGTGGACAAAATCAAGACTTAATAAAACAAAAACTAAACTTAAAAGACAAGGTAAATCCGTCTTAAAAATAACTTTCAAAATACTTCACAACAGTATTATGGGTTGTATCGTTCCCTCGACGCACTGCCTGTCCCAATATCGGTGTTGGGAATTGTCGCATTCGTTGCATTCTTGCATACCACTGCCAACACGGACGCAACAATTCCAAACATTTCAGTTGGTTAAACACAAATAGTTAGCGTTAGAGGGCGTGAGCTGAATGAAACAGAAAATGCCAGAAACAAACCCGGATTTAAAATAAATTTTTCTATAGCACATGCATCTTTTGTTGGAGAAAAGACACAAGTCCCTGACAGACGCCTCCAAAGTTCGGTTCAGCTGTAAAGATAATAATGTTTTAACTTTATGACTGAGCAAATGAGATGACGCAGGAAATCTCTCACATAGCCAGTACTGACCTGTTTATCCAACCTTGTTAAGTTTAGGGAAGAGGAACTATTTGAGAGAGAGTGTAAGAAGTTGCACGTTTGTGGTCTATTGTCACGCCTCCGAGAAACCTACGCTAAAGGAGCTGCATCATAAAATTTACCAAAATTTAAACAGTGGAAACTGCTACCAAATAGAGTGGAGTATGAAAATTACCGCTCAAAACGTAAACACAAGGAGACACGGATGCACAAACATGAAAAAGATTTAAAAGGATTGCCATTGAGGTTTTGGAAAGGAACAGTTTTTCGGTTCTTTGTTGCTGCTGACGCGTTTGATACGACGCTTAGGGGACATATTTGTTTGTAACGAAGCTGGGATTTGTTCAAGTTTCTTAGCGAATAAGGACGTCAGTAATTCATATAAACAAACTGAACTAGCCAGCCATGACACAACGGCCTTTTAAACGAATCTCATTTAACATGTCATGCTAGACTGATGTTACTCGAAGCACGACATTCAGAGCCCTTGTTCATGCCTTACTACTTCTTTTATCTCGGGTACTATCAATGATTAGGGGTCAAAAGCAACGTATATTACAATGCAAAAGATCGATTCCCCTTAACGGTAATCAATTTGTAATATTTATTGCCGAATTCTAATTAACTGTTATTAATTTATAAATAAATAAAAAATAATAATTAACAGAGAGTCAAAGTGATAAAAATGAATTTGTAGCGAAACGTATAACTACTCTGACCGCCATCATTGCTCTCTGAAAGCACTTATGTCGACGGCAATAACAAGAGTATTTCATTGTAAAGATTTTACATCGCCAGGATTTTAGACATCAGCGAGCTTTAGCATATTTTAAGTTTTCCCTGTATTATAACATTTACGGACGTGTCACCTTGAAACCCGTTCTAGACAGCCTACGCAAGACTGGCCGGGGTCTTTTCCAAAATACCTTTCTAGTTTGCTCACTTATTTCAACGTGTCATAAAGACTCATTATGACGCCTAAATGGTTTCAGAGGAGACGCGCGCTAGGGTCTATGTATGTTAGAAATGTTGGAGAATCTTCTATCATTATTATATAAAGACACTTACACTGAGATCATTATTGCATGCATCCTGTCACGCGGAATTCAAAACGAAGCATCTTTCCTCATACTAGTAACTCCAAAAGAATTCTCAAAGATAATGTTCAAATCGAAACAGGGATTGTCCGTTTTCAGTAATTTTTGCACTGCAACGACAAGATTTGAACTCAGCGAAAGATGGCTAAGTTCCAGTCTATCTCCCTTTTGGTAAATTGAAGTCCAAGATAGATCAGAGTAAATTTGTTCTAAACAATGACCAAACGTTTATTCTTCGAGTTCTCTTTAACTCATGTAAGTTTTAAGAGTTCTGAACCGCCGAAAATAACTGAAAGATTCATCCTGCGGCGAGCATTTACGCTCTCCTTTAGGAGATCGACTGCGGCTCCACTGAACCGCGAACCCGAATAAAGAACTTGTTTGTAGGCTAAGACCAAATCGTGACATAGCTACAATGTGCTTAAAGTATCATAAACAACAGACTAATATTGATTAAGTCGTGACTCCCACTACACAAATGATCCTATATAACTCCTGCCTACTAAACAGGTACCTTTTTGGATAAAGATTGACTGACTTGTTCAATGAAAACAAAATCAAAGGGATATTGTACCGTCAGGGTGGTGGAATTTGTTTTTTAATTTGTCGATTACTCCATTCTAGACCTAAATAATAAAATAAAAGTTTTAGAAATGAAATAGATGTTTCCCGAAGGCTAGAAATCGAAGGAAAAATATGAGAAAAACGATTTCGGAATAACTGCACTTACGCGGCTAAACATTTTAAGCTAGAAAAAAAAGGGATCGTAATAATCCTTCTTTATCTTTTTCAATTTTGTCTATCCATGCTTTCATTTGAAATTAACTGCACTCTGGTTTCTGTTCCTTCCCTTTGTTTAAGGTGATATTACACAGCACGATTCGCAACAACGATTTTTAGGGCAACACAGAGTTGCAATGTTGGAACGATGTTGTGGCTATTCAAAAACAATGTCGCAACAATGTAGCAACGCTTTGTACTAAAAATCGTTGTTGCGGATCCGAGTCGTGTATGCCTTTAGTTCGTTATTCCGGCAGTATACTTTTCGCTTATTGTTAAGGTATAGTGAAATTGGTTTTCAGTGCGTGACACAGCTCCTTTACGGCAATAATTACGATGGGGTTTTGAGAGTTTTTACAAAGCCATGGTAATACATTCATTACTCGCTCAATCAGGAGGAAGTGAATTCATTGATGTGTGTTACCGCATTTTTATGCGAATATCATGTAAAATAGCAAGGAACAAAAAGCTTGAAACAAAGACAAAAATATTTTTAAAAGATGTAAATACCACGTTGATATGGTATGCACGTACAAATTCATGATTGTCATCAATCAATCATACCCGGAATTAAGATGTTAGATTCACGGTTAGTAATGTTTCAGACGGTTGGTTATTGTTATTAAATTGATTGGCAGTAGTTTTGACCCTGATCTTTCAAACGCTTTTCATTGTCCGCCAGCAAATCAATAGCTTTCAATTTTTTTGTCGCTATTAACTTCCTTGTGCATCGACTGTAAAAACTGCTTTTCAACCAATTTTCTTCGAAACATATCAAATCCTTTCCGGTGACCAATAGTTGCTTTACTTGGGCTAATATGGATTTTCTTAAAAATCTGATCCTTGCTTTTGATTAATTTCCCGTCTTAATTTGGGCATTAGCTAGTAAACTGAATATGTCAAATATATAACAAAATGTATTGGGTAAATCCTGTATCCTTTGACGTTTATTGAGGTTCGCTAAAACGAAGCAAAACATCGACCACAATTTTCCTCCTCTTTTCAACCAATATAATCAGAATGTGGTAACCGAACAAGTGGTACTCGAGCTGCAGTATTCAGTAGTGGTATTCAATGCATTGTATAACCTCTTATAGTACGTAGAAAGATGCCAAAATGTTTAAACTTCAAGTGGAACCACAAAATACCAGAAAGTGCTAGAGACTTTTTTGTAAGACCACAGGCCTGTCAGGCACGTGTTTCTACTTTGTTTCAAAACGTTTCGATGTCAATTTCCATGACTACGTTCCAGAGGTGTGTGGACAAACGAAAATTGTTATCAATTTGCTTTTACGACACTATATGGGAAGTTTTAAGTCTTTTTCAGGCGACTGACCCTTGTAGGAAAATCGCGCGAGAGAAACAGAAAAACAAATCTGTCATGCCATGACATCACGTCAGTTTTCACTGAGCTCTCGATTGACTTTAGCTCTCGACCAATCATCGCGCGAGAAATCACTCTGTTGTCGAAAAAAGGAGATTCAAGTAGCAAAAAGTAACTGGTGGTCGGATATAACTCATAACACAGTTTACAACGTGTTCAAGTTCTACCCGCGTACGTTAAGCTCAGAAAACAATGCGAAAGTGTGATCTTATGAAAAGTACTATAGACAGACAATTTGTGCTTGAAAATTCTTTCAGTCAAGTAGCTCTAGACTATTCTTACTTTAGTGTGATAATTCAAACATGACTGACATAATCAGAATCTAAGGTAAATATCAATCTCTTAACGTCTCAGTAAGAATTACATGTATGCATACAAGTAAACTTACAGTTATGAAACCTTTCTGAGATGGCCACGGGTGACTTTTTCTCCTCAAACTTGTCCATGAAGCGTAAATAAGAGAAACGGCTTCAGGAATCATCAAAGCCAGAACAAGCATAAGAAATAATGCTTGCTTGCCTGCCTCTGTAGAAATGTTTCCATTACCACTTTTTCCAGTTGGGCTAAAATGTCCGTCGGTACTATTTACAGTTTGATTTAAAGTTCCGTTTCCAGTTTTTCCAACTTTGTCGTCTAAATCTTTGAAATTTTTTCCTAAGACCAACAAACAAATTCTACTTGCAACAACGCAGAATAACACTAACAAGGAAAGAAATACGGCCACAAACCACTTCACGATCCAGGGAAGAAAGGAATAACAATGTCTTTTTTCAGCCTTGTTGCTCAGCTCCAAAGTAGGTTCACTTTTGTCTATAGTAAATTCTGATTCACTCTTCTGAAAATAAACTGACTGATGACTTCTATACTGGCTGGCGGTCTCGTCGGACATCTTGCATCTAAGATTAGGCTTGCCGTTCTTCAGCTACATTCACGTATAAAGCACCTCTCTGTTATAAATCAAAGTGTCTTCCCACTTTAAGTTTTGTACGATTTGAACTTAATAACTCAGCTATTTGATTGCGCCTTGCTGAGTAGACACTTACCCCTTTTATTCAATGAATCCCACATTGACGCAAATATGAAAACAGGGACGTTACGTTTCAACAATGGGCCGGGAATGCCACTGAGAACGTCACCAGTGAAAACTTCCCCCCTTCAAAATTTTCCGGGATTATTCCAACTGTATTTAATAATTATTTAAAACATTTCAATCAGAGACCAAATAGTTACGGTAAAATTCACCGCCTTATCGTCTATGTTCTCAAAAAAACCAACAATCAGGTCGTTCGACCCCTGTCAGTAGTTGCGCAGAAAAACGGCATGAAAACTAAGAACATAGAAACGTTTCAAATCGTTGATATAGCTTTCGCTTGTTTTTTTATTGATGACGCTGACTAAGAGTAAAAGAGTGGCTTTTTGTTTCTCAATGAATTCTGCTCTGCAGTTTCCAAACAATAAACAAACCTGAAGGTGTACACTTAGCCTTGTCGTCGCCATGACTCGATGATTTTTGCAGTTTTTATACAGTGTTAATGAACCGTGGCAACGTTTAAAAGCGTTTCATGACCTTAGGCATGAGTGCTCATTAACATTTTAAAACGTGTTAATGAAATCGACAAAACGGGTGAATACTGGGGCCAACATTAAGCCGCAGTTACACTAGCAAGTTTTCGTCAGAAAGGAAAAGCTTCACTTAAAGGAAACCATGGCACTGTACGTGGAAAACTTGACAAATTTTTAGCCCACCGTCGGAAGGAAAATAAGAAACTTACTCGACGTGTAATTGTGGCTTTACCACATATGAATAAATTTTAAAAAAGGAAGGCTGATTTAATAGCGAAGGAAAACAGTGTCAGAGCCTGCCAATATTGCGAAAGGCCACATTGCCTTCTCCGCTTCAATCTCTTTAATGTCTTACAAATAACGGCTGTGGGTTAAAGATACTCTGCTTTAAAAGAAAATAAAAGGATGAAGTATAGTGCAATAATATGGAATTATAACTACATATATGTTATAACTACATCTATATTATAACTATATATATATATATATATATATATATATATATATATATATATATATATATATATATTATATTACATATTTTAATCAGTTTATAATTAGGATTAGTCCATTTTAAACCAGATTAAATAAGAAACTGAGATAAAATGTAATGCTATTTCAGTTTAATAATATGTTATAATGAAATCGGGTGCACATTTTTCTGTTTTAATAATTCTACATTCTAGTACTGGATGTCCGATGTTTTCTTTTCTTAGTTTTAACGCTTTCGTTTTCTTTAATTTTCTTTTGAATAGAATAGAGTCAGAATAATTTATTTAATGTCGAATCATAGGAAGTGTTTGCACAATCTTCCGAGCCAGAGGCTCATGTTAGAAACGTTAGATAACGTTAGAGTTGAAGACGATACGATCATGGTAAGTCTTATTTCACGTGTAGAGTGAAAAAGTGTTTTTTTTAAAAAAATAGGTTGTTAGCGTCGGATATTCTGGTAATGGACAGTTTATAAGCTTCACGTATACGGCAAACGGCAAACGTCAGATTCAAGTTGAGAATTAAATAGAAATTAAAATGAGCAGATAGAAACAGCTCATAACAATTCTTATGGATAAATAATTGCGTGAAACTACTCATTTATGTGTAGAAATAATGAACAGTAAACGACAAGTAAAGGGGAAGCTTGATCACGTAGTACAATCATTTCGCGTTTGCCATACGACATCTAGCAGGGTGAGAGATTGGTTGTTTTTGAAACAACGGTTGGTCTGGTTTGCAAGTGTAAATTTAAAAGATTTTTTCGGTACCCCGCCGTAGCTAAAATAGATGCAGCCCTAACGACATTGAGGCAACAAACAATAAAAAGAAACTTACAACTTTTAGTTGTTTAGGATGGAATTGTTTTGTAGGCCGTATATACTATGCTTTCAGTGTGTACGTGGGCGGATGTCATGTACACATTTCTTTACTATTCTATCCACGTTTTCGTCCGTTGAGGTTTATGACGTGGGCTCATTGTCAGTAAATATGAAGTTCATTTCACTGTAGCTTCTGGTGGATTCTGAGAGCTAAATTGAGAGGAATGTGGCACTTTCAGTTTAGTATGAATTAAGTGGCAGGGTGAAGAGTGTATTAATTAACAATTGAGGCTCAGTATCATATGAAGAATTATGGAGATCGAGGAGGGTGTTATCCGTCGCGGCCGTAGGCTGAGGCGGATAACAGTCTCCGAGAACTTAATAATTCTTCATATGATACTCAGCCTCATTCATTAATTGTTAAATATTCGGGCAATGGCGCACCAGTAGCGACGGAGCGAATCACAGATCTCTAACCTTTTTTGGGACGAAAAGCGCATGTTCCAGCCACCCCCCCCCCCCCCCCTCCTAGAGGCTGGCCCTTTGATGCTCAACGGTCCTATAAAAAAAATAGGTGCGATTTTCATTGGATCCGGAGATTGTCGACAAGCCAGTTGATGTCTTCATTATCAGGAGATTTTTCCGTAGAGACGACCCCTTTCGAGGGTTAATCAGAGATAAAAAAAACGGTATTTTCCCCAGTTCACGTTTGTTGTAAAATAAATAGCTTGGTTCCTGGTTTGAACGAGTTTGTAGTCTGTCTTGAGAATTGAGAACTTGAGATCATGGTCAACAAATCAGCTAAACAGAGTAACTCCTTCAGTAGGATGGCTAACTGTTGCTAGAAAAAAAAATTAGTAAAATGTAGCACGTTCGGCGCAGCAAGGTTTGGCCCTTACCAACGATTGATTAAGGCAATTATTATTTTTATTATAAATTATTGATGATGATCTCGATGATTTTGTCATTGCGAAAACATGGTAGTGGGTATTTGTAATATCGCTTTGAAAATTCATAATTTTTAGCGTGATGTCCATTTCAAGCGTAATATTCAGTACCCCTGTCCATAACAACTGTGGCTGATCCTTTTTTTCTGCAGTGCGCAGAAGACAAGTATTTGTTTCCGTTCTTAAGTTTGCGGCAGCATTCCCAGTATTAAGTAAGGCATTATTTTAGCATTGTTATCAGTTTGAGCACTATTAACCTTAATATGGTCAAAACACAGTTAGACACGTAAACTTAGGTCACTCTTTTCCTTGTCGAATTGGAAACAAGCGATTAAACAACATGCTCCTTACCGACAGCGGGTGGGGCTTACGAAATTTCATTTATTTAAATACCAATTATTACAACGCCTCGATATAAGATATGTAATGACGTTACCGTAATTACTGTTATTATTATTATTATTATTATTATTATTATTATTATTATCATTATTATTATTGTTTTTGTTGTTGTTGTTATCAGTGTATAACTCAAAATGTATAGTAAAAAAATTGGGAATAAAAGCATTGATTTATTCGTTCGTTCTTTCATTCATTCAGCCGGGGTGGTTTTGTGGTTTTTCTCAGTAGGTTTTTGGTGTAGGTCAATATATGATTTTGCAATTCACCTTGAGGACAGAAAGTAGACATCTAACAAAGTATATAAACTTGAGGGAATTGAGCATAATTGATGGTTTGATGAACGGGTGTCGTCTGGCCAAGAGCGATTAGCAATCAAAACGTTAATCAAGCGTGTAATCTCCTCGGCCATGATTGGTTGCGAGAGCCTCAAAAGACGCGGTGAAATGCCGTGGGCGCCAACCGCATTTCGTGGATTTAAATTATCCAGAATTATCCAGAGCGTTTGACAACAATGTCACATTCCCCTAACTATTGTATGTGTTGATTGTATCCACTGTTTTCGTATGTTGAGATTTATGACGTGGGCTCATTGTTGCTAAATATGAGGGTCACTTTAGTGTAGCCTTGGGTGGATTCTGAGAGGAATATGGCACTTTTAGTACGAATTAAGTAGCGGCGTGAAGAATTTATTAATAACTGTTAATGAATCATGTTTGTCCTAGATTTTTGCCAAGGTACGCATCGATTTTGCCGTACGTCGAGGAGAGATGTTATCCCTGATTACAAAAGGGATTAAGAATAAAGACATGTAAAATTGATTATACTTGGGTAAATACCTTTGCGATAAAGAAGTAAATTAAACTACTGTGTAAAAATTGTCTTCTACAGAACCATTGTATAGTCGCAAATGCGGGGAACTTAATTGTTTAAGCGTCCGTTTCGAATTTGACTAAAAACAAGATTGGCATCAGTATAAAGGACTCATTCTTTCTTCCATGATAGTACCATATATTTCTGTAGGTAGTTTTTCGTTAAGATGAAGTTTGGAAACTATGCGGCGTACGAAAGAGAGGGTTTCTGTTGTTTTCAAAAGCAGAATTAGAAGACGAGTTTATAGACATATGCAGGCGCGGATCCGCACCTTGTTTCACCTTCTACCTGTTTGGGTATTTATTATCTTATTTCGATTGAAATGAGTATGTTAGTCTTTCAATCAGTAAGCAAAATGGCTGGCCAGCAAGGAAATACCATTGTCACGTATATAACTGAATTTTCGTTGAAACCGTTCCATTTTCGCATGAAGATATTATCTGTCGGACGTGAATTATCCAACGGATTACCCGTCTGCGACGGATAATCCGTGTGAAAATGGCCGATGAGATTTTAGTATGAATAAAATGGCAGCGTACCCTGTACGTCCCAACGGTGACCAACATCAATTTTCCCCTACGAATATCATCACAAAATTAAAAGGAAAGGTTATCAGAATTAATAAAATGATCCTGCAACTACAAGAAAAGCTTTAATAGATCTTTTATCAAATTCTACCACTATTTCTTTAAGATAGTTAGTACGGAGATCAGTCGAGAGAATTTGCAGGTGGATCAGATCGGGGCTATTTTGAAGTCCGTATTGTTGGTGCCAAGGTAACTATGGATTTTGCCACAAGTCGAGGTGAGACAGTTATCATCTAAAAAAAGGATTAAATGTGAATAAAATAGTTACACGTAAATTCGATTATGGTTGATTAAATCCTATTGTGTAAGAAAATTACAGTGTAGAGGTCTTCTACAGAACCATTGTGTAAGTTTGGAGAAGGCGGGCGTACATCTTTAAGTGTCTGTTTTTAATTAGGCCTGGAAGATCTTGGAAGACAAGGCATATCAAGGACTCATTTTAGTATCCAATAACAGTGGCCTATATTCCTGTAGGTAATGTTTTTCGCTTAAGTGAAGTTTGGGAAACTAATTAATGCGTAATGAAGTCAGTTGTTTTTGACAAAGAAATAGCCGGGAAGAGTCTAATGAGGACATGTCAATCCCGGCCCCGAATCGATCAGCACCCGACTCCACTGTTTTAATGGAATCGGTTACGTTTTGATAATAAATATGTATGTATTTTAAAACATAAAGGTTAACTATTCTGTCCGGGCGTTAATCAGAAATATGCGGACAATGGCCGCGCACGTCCAGTAGGGAATCACAAATCCCAAAACTTCGTTGGGAGGAAACTGCTTATGTTCCAGCCCCCCTAGAGGCTGGCCCTTCGATGCTCAACGGTCCTTTATGGGAAAATAGGTACGATTTTCATTGGATCAGGAGATTGTTGACAAGGCGTTTGATGTCTTCATTATCTGAGATGTTTCCGTAGAGACAAACCCTTTCGAGAGTTAATCAGAGGAAAAAAACAGTATTTTCCCCAGTTCACGTTGGTTGTAAAATGAAAAAATATATTTGGTGCCTGGTTTGAACGAGTTTATACTCTGTGTTGAGAATTGAGAATTTGAGATCATGGTCTACAAATCAGCTCAACTGAGTAACTCGTTCAGTAGGGTGGCTAGCTGTTGCTAGAGAAAAAAAAATTGGCGTGAAATGTAACACGTCCGGCGGCGGCAAGGTTTGGCGATTACCAAATGATTAATTAAAAGGCAATTATTATTATTATTATAAATTATTGATGATGATCTCGATGATTTTGTCACTGCGAAAACATGCTTGTAGCAGATATCTGTAATCGCTTTGGAAATTCATCGTTATTAACCTGATGTCGTTTTCAAGCGTAATATTCAGTACCCTTGTCCATAACAACTCATGGCTGATCCCTTCTTTCTGCAGTTCGCATATTTAAAAACAAGTATTATTGTTTCCGTTCTTAAGTTTGCGGCAGCAACCCCAATATTAAGTAAGGCATTATTCTAGCCTTGTTATCAGCTTGAGCACTATTAACCTTAATATGGTCAAAACACAGTTAGACACGTAAACTTGGGTCAATCTTTTCCTAGTCGAATTGGAAACAGACGACTATTTATTATAAACGACATGCTCCTTACCGACAGCAGTTGGCGTGCCTCGATTTGAAATATGTAATAATGTCACCGTAATTACTGTTCTTATTGTTATTATTATTATTATTATTATTATTATTATTATTATCATTTTTGTTGCTATTGTTGTTGTTGTCAGTGTATAAATCAAAATGTATAGTAAAAAAATTGGGAATAAAAGCATTGATTTATTCGTTCGTTCTTTCACTCATTCAGGGTCAACTGTGTTGTGGTTTTTCTCAGGAGGTTTTTGGTATAGGTCAATAATGATTTTGCAATTCACTTTGAGGACAGAAAGTAGACATATGACAAAGTATATAAACTTGAGGGAATTGAGCATAATTGATGGTTTGATGATTGCGCCTTTGATGAAAACGGGATAAAGTAACAGAGGTCCTCATAAAAAATAATGTCATCCGTGTGGCGCCATCATTGTATGGTCGGCAAGGGAAACGTGTGGAAGAGTCTGTTTCGAATTTTGCTAGAGTATAATTGGTATATAAATGACCCATTCTTGGGGTGGCAGTCAGGAGGAAAAAAAACAGGGAGCCCAGGATTACCCTGGCTATTTATTTATTTTGGTTAAAAGGGGAAAAAATCTGCGCTCAAGGAGAACGAAAAAATGATTGGTATCTTTTTCAATGTTTTGGTCACGAAACATGCATTCAACGGATATATGTGCTCGTTTTAAAAACATCTTTAATATCGCGATCAAGAGTTCTATAGAATTTACTGTTGTTGAGTTATGTTTGGCATCCGTTGATTTTACCACTATTCCTTATCAGCTGTCGTAGCTCCTTTGTCCGTATGTTTCCGTTTTATTGTTTGTGGCAGAGCCCGCAAACACAAGATGGGGAAGAAATACTCGAGACAAAAAAATATATATATTAAGCTATACCCCAGCAAAATGTTGCCAATTTAAGTGATAAACCTTAAGAAAAGACTCAGTTACTTTGCCAAGACTCCTTCTCTTTTTCTACACCACGTCATAATTTAACTGAACTCAAATCAGAGCTGGTTTCAATGAATTTAGCTGACGCATGCTACTCCTCTAGAACTTTCATGACTACACCTCCTCACACCAGTCCCATGTCAATCTGTCTCTTACCTAAAGGTACTTGGACTCCCTGGCTCCTTGACGAGAGCCTAGGCCTGTACTTGACAATTTCCTAGACACGGTGGAACATGGCATACGCAACTTTAAACAAAAACCTGTACTGTAAGTTACAGCGTAACTACAAGCGAAAGGCGCACTTTTAAACTACTATTCAGAGCTCGTCAGGCTGGCTAGTGAGGACGATGGAAGGCAGTTTATGCCATCTTGTCAGAGGACGTAACGACATTTTCAAATGGGCAGACAAAGTATTTACAGCCGCATTTGTTATGCACAATGATTAGCATATTATGAATGGATGCCATAGACAACATAAAGACTCTAATTTTTTTAGAGCGTTTAATAACAATAACAAAAATTTATTTAACCACGTTATCGTTTAAGAGCACAAGTGCCCTTTCAAAATACGAACGTGCATTAAATCTACAATTATAATTATAATATCTAGTATTAAAAAAATATATCTATATATTCTATAATAGTACACATGACTATAAAAAGTTATAAGAATAAAAAAAAAAAGATAAAAATATAAAAATTACAGCTTATCTTAGCTTAGACTTTAAAATACTAACATTATCGGCCGCCTTGGCATCTTCTGGAAATTTATTCCACAGTTAAGCGCACTTGTAACTAAAAGAGTTCCTCATAAAATCAAGATTAAATTTGGAACGCAAAGATTAGCAGCATTTCCTCTTAAATTATAAGACGTTTCTCTTACGCTAAAAAAGTCTCCAATGTACTTCGGCCCTATATTCTTAATGCATTTAAATAATAGGATCAGAGATTGCTGCTTTTTCCTAGCTACACTCTTAAGTGTCCAGTTTACATATATTTAAGAGTTCTTGGTAAGACAATGATTTCCCGTGCCCTGTCAGTGTCCTTAACTCTATAATGATTAGCGTCTTCAATTTTATTCGCCTGGACTTTCCCCACCCCTAACAGGAGGGGACTACAGTATTCTGGATGTGGTAAAATGAAAGACTTGAATGCTGGCATAACGTCCATAGGTACAAAACGATTAATTCCCCTAAGTGCGCCGGTCTTCGCATACGCCTTTATTAGCTGACTAGCAATATGCTCTATAAAGTTTAACATGCTTTCAAGTTCCACGCCCAAGATTCTAATAGAGGGAAGTTTAGTAACGCCAGAACCATTCAAAGTTAAGTCAAAATCGTACTTGTAAGGACCGATCGGAAGGGCTTGCGTCTTGGCATTGTTTATCAACAAATAGTTTGCATCGAACCACTCCGACAGGCGGCTGAGACCCTGGTTCACAACAAATTGAAGGGCAATGGGCGAGACATCTGATGTAAACAGAGTCGTGTCATCAGCGTATAATCTCAAAGAAACGTCCGGGACCGCGTTATTCAATTCATTAATGAATATATTAAACAACAGTGGCCCGAGGAGGGACCCCTGTGGATAACCCGTCTGCGACGGATATTCCGTGTGAAAATGGCCAATGAGATTTTGGTATGAATAAAATGGCAGCGTACCCTGTTAAAGTCTCAAGAGTGGTCAACAACAATTTTCTCCTATGAGTATCATCACAAAATCAAAAGGAAAGGTTATCAGAATTAATAAAATGATCAACTACAAAAAAAAGCTTTGATCTTTTATCAAATTCTACCACTATTTCTTTAAGACTGTTAGTACGGAGATCAGTTGAGAGAATTTGGGAGTAGATCAGATCGGGGCTATTGTAATGTCCTTAGTGTTGGTGCCAAGGTAACTATGGATTTTGCCGTACGTCGAGGTGAGACAGTTATCATCTAAAAAAGGGTTAATTAAATGTGAAAAAAATAATTACACGTAAAATTCGATTATGGTTGAGTAAACCCCATTGTGTAAGAAAATTACGGTGTAGAGGTCTTCTAGAGAACCATTGTGTAAGTTTGGAGAAGGCGGGCGTACATCTTCAAGTGTCCGTTTTTAATTCGGCTTGGAAGGTAAGGCATATGGAGGACCCATTTTAGTATCCAATAACAGTGGCCTATATTCCTGTAGGTAATGTTTTTCGCTTAAGTGAAGTTTGGGAAACTAATGCGTAATGAAGTCAGTTGCTTTTTTAAGAAAAAGCCTAGAAGAGTCTAATGAGGACATGTCAGTCTCGGCCTGAATCGATCAGCACCCGACTCCACTGTTTTAAGGGAATCGGTTACGTTTTGATAATAATTATGTATGCATTTTAAAACATAAAGGTTAACAAATTTAAATTTAAAAGTGGAACTGGCCACTATAACACTATTCTGTCCAGTAGGGAATCACAAATCCCAAAACTTCTTTGGGACGAAAAACGCGTTTTCTAGCACCCCTAGAGGCTGGACCTTCGATGCTCAACGGTCCTATGAGAAAATAGGTGCGATTTTCATTGGATCAGGACAAGCCGGTTGATGTCTTCTTTATTAGGAGATGTTTCCGTAGAGACGAACCCTTTCGAGGGTTAATCAGAGGAAAAAAACAGTATTTTCCCCAGTTCACGTTTGTTGTAAAAAAAAAAACATTTGGTGCCTGGTTTGAACGAGTTGTGGTCTGTGTTGAGAATTGAGAATTTGAGATCATGGTCTACAAATCGCCTAAACTGAGTAACTTGTTCAGTAGGGTGGCTAGCTCTTGCTAGAAAAAAAAATTGGAGTGAAATATAACACGTCCGGCGGCGGCAAGGTTTGGCGATTACCAAATGATTAATTAAAAGGCAATTATTATTTTTGTTACAAATTATTGATGATGATCTCGATGATTTTGTCACTGCGAAAACAAGCTTGTAACAGATACTTGTAGTCGTTTAGGGAATTCATCGTTATTAACCTGATGTCGTTTTCAAGCGTAATATTCAGTACCCTTGTCCATAACAACTCATGGCTGATCCCTTTTTTCTGCATTTCGCATATTTGAAGACAAGTATTATTGTTTCCGTTCTTAAGTTTGCGGCAGCAACCCCAATATTAAGTAAGGCATTATTTTAGCATTGTTATCAGCTTGAGCACTATTAACCTTAATATGGTCAAAACACAGTTAGACACGTAAACTTGGGTCAATATTTTCTCAGTCGAATTGGAAACAGAAGATTATTATAAACAACATGCTCCTTACCGACAGCAGTTGGCGCTTACGAAATTTCATTTATTTAAATACCAATTATTATAATGCCTCGATTTAAAATATGTAATAATGTCACCGTAGTTACTGTTCTTATTGTTCTTATTATAATTATAATTATTATTATTACTATTTTTTGTTGTTGTTATTGTTGTTGTTGTCAGTGTATAAATCAAAATGTATAGTTAAAAAAATTAGGAATAAAAGCATTGATTTATTCGTTCGTTCAATCCATTCATTCATTCAGGGTGGTTTTGTGTTTTTTCTCAGGAGGTTTTGGTATAGGTCAATATTAATGATTTTGCAATTCACTTTGAGGACAGAAAGTAGACATCTAACAAAACATATAAACTTGAAGGAATTGAGCATAATTGATGGTTTGATGAATGTGCCACTGAAAAAGAGGTGAAGTATTGAGAGCTATTGAGGTCCTTGATAAAAAATAATGTCATCCCTGAGGCGCCAACATTATGGTC
The DNA here is from genome assembly GCF_958299795.1 of Porites lutea. Taxonomy (NCBI): domain Eukaryota; kingdom Metazoa; phylum Cnidaria; class Anthozoa; order Scleractinia; family Poritidae; genus Porites; species Porites lutea. The sequence continues at coordinate 4,088,279 of NC_133204.1, forward strand.
GGCAAGGGGAAACGTAATGAAGAATCTGTTTCGAACTTTTTATAACTGGTATATAAATGACCCATTCTCGGAGTGGCAGTCAGGAGAAAAAAAAAACAGGGAGCCCAGGGCTACCCTATTTATTTATTTTGGTTAAAAGGAGAAAAATCTGCGCTCAAGGAGAACGAAAATTTGATTGGTATCTTTTTCAATGTTTTGGTCACGAAACATGTATTCAACGGATATTAATGTGCTCGTTTTAAAAATCATCTTTAATATCACGATCAAGAGTTCTATAGAACTTTCTGTCGTTGAGTTATCTTTGGCATCCGCTGATGTTACCACTATCCCTTAACAGCTGTGGGAGATCCTTTGTCCGTATGTTTCCGTTTTGTCGTTTGCGGCAGCGTCCGCAAACACAAGATGGAGAAGAAATACTCGAGGGAAAAAATATAATATTAAGTTATACGCTAGCAAAATGCTACCAATCTAAGCAATAAACGCTAAGAAAAAACTCAGTTACCTTGCCAAGACTCCTTTTTCTCTTTTTCTACACCACGTCATATAAACTGGACTCAAATCAGAGCTGGTTTCAATGAATTTAGCTGACGCACGCGACTTCTCTAGAACTTTCATGATTACACCCCCTCACCGCCAGTCCCATGTCAATCTGTCTCTTAGCTAAAGGGTACTTGAACTCCCTTGGTCCTTGATGAGAGCCTGTACTTCACAATTTCCTAGACTCGGTGGAACATGACATACTCGACTTTAAACAAAAACGTGTGCTGTAGCACAGCGTAACTACAAGCGAACGACATACTTTTAAAATACTACTTAGAGCTAGATAGGAAAGGCCTTTATGCCGTCTTAATAATAATAATAATAATAATAATAATAATAGTAATAATAATAATAAATGTCTTTATTACATAACAAACATTACATAACAAACGTTATAGAGAGAGTGAAGTATACAAATCTTGTCAGAAGACGTGACGACATTTTCAAATGGGCGGGCAAAGTATCGGCCGCAGTTGGTATGTACAATGATAAGAGAATCATGAATGGATGCCATGTACAACCCAACGATTTTTAGAGCGTTTCACTGACAACAATTTTACTGTTGACATCCACAAATAAGGGCAGACTTTGTTCAAACCGTGTTTCGTGACAAAATCAATCCAAAATCAATCCCAAACGTTTTCTGAATGACTAAATGAATGGAATGTCGTGGATGAAAGGAATACAGACGTGCCCTCTTTACATTATAAATTGAGACGGTATCCCTCAGGAAATTGAATAAAATTAATTTTCAGTGGACAAAAACCTTGTACCAGAATATTTTATGCCATATCGAATTCTTTTGTTATACTTTTCAAGGGCTATGGAAGTAATTAGCTTATCTGCATAGCACAGGTAAAAACGTCATGTGTAAGATTTCATTTAGTGAAATATATTTTAAAGCTTTAGAAGTTTGTTTTCGCGAGCTCCCACGTCATGGGTAAGATTTCATTTAGTGAAATGTAGATCTGTTGAAGTTTGTTTTCTCAAGCTCCCATAAAAACCTTTTCTTTGGAGTTTTTTTTATAGAACTTAGTACATTTATACCCCTTGAAAAGTGTGAAAAAAGAATGTAATGTGCTTGAATTATCTGGTACAAGGTTTTTGTCCACTGAAAATTAAAATTACTCAATTTCCTAACGGATTTCGTCTTAACATGTTAATAGTATAGAAGCTCGGACGTCAGCATATAAAGGGCGCCGGCACCAGCACTGGCAGCCGCTATCGTATATCAGTCCATTTATGAGCTTACTGTGACCCATTCAGCTTATGATATGAATGATGTGCGCAATAAGGTTGACTACACCATCTAGAAACTTCTACTTTTTTCGATCAGTAGTAGTGTGGGTTCTTTTGCGTCCCCTTGTAGATTTGGCCAATGAAAGAAGGGTGAAGGAGACATAGCCAAAAGCTTAACAATTGTCGTGACGTCACCTGTGGAATTTCCGAAAGGATAAAAATCGTGCCAAACAGATATGAAAAGTCCTTTAAAATGGCATAACCAATCAGAAAAAAAAAGAAAAAACGGACTTTTAGAAAGTCTACCCATTCTGTCGCTAAGCTGCTGTTCAGTATAGTCCCAAGACTTCGGGAATCGAGAAAAATTTGTTAACAAAGAAATTTAACTCTTACTAAAGAACTTCAGTTATTTTTATTAAAACACATTGGGTTATAAAAAGGACGCGATTTTAAATAATTTTAAAACTTAGTATTACTTAATATACTATGATTAAAAGTGTCACACTCGTTTAAATGGACGGAAGGTACACGTACACGGACCTGAATGGCTGCATCGTTAGGACATATTTTTACACGGGCGAAACACGATTTAGTTTCCTCCAGGGCACACGAGCCAAAACATGAACTACAGTTTTAAAGCGATGTCCCAACAGAGCTAGAAACTGTAAAACAAATATCAATCCATAAATAGTGAGAAAGGCAAGACCTACAATGTCTACACCCAGCACTTTTAGGTCTTTATGCCTGACCAAACTGAGGATGATAATCATCCACAAGACATTGATAACACCAAATGTCATCAGCGCCTTATTTCGTAGCTCTATAAGTTTCTCTTTGAGCTTGGAGGTCTGATCGAAAGCACTAAGTTCCGGAGAAAGACACTTCTGAAGGAGACCTTCCCAGAATTCACACTCAGCATCCAAGTTGTGGATATCCAGGAATTTTAATGAAAGACGACGGAGCTTGCTCTGGGTATTACGGATTTTCCTTTGCCCTAAAAATAAAAAGGACGGAAGTTAAATTACAGTCAAACCTGTCAAATCTTTGAGAAATAGTCCCCTGAATATTCAAACGCTTTCAACTATTTAAAAATGGTCTAAGAAGTATACCAGGCAAAGAAGCGTCCCGTAGAAGAAAAATTAACCTCAGCCCTCGGATGTAAATGGGATTGGATGCTATCCCCCATGAAATTCTCTAGTAATCGATTTCGGGCCAGAAACTTTTTCCTCTAGTAGGCGTTCATTTATTCCCTATTTATAGTTACGAGAGATAACGTCATAAGTGAAGTGACTGCAGAGGTCGAAGCCTTTTAGAGCAAAAAATTGAGTACACTAACCACTGCTTCCTATGTGATTATCAGGGTTTTGGATCGCTTGTTTGCTCACTCGTATAAAATGTTGCATGCACCTTAATGCTTTATTACTTTTTTCCCTAAAATGCTCGGTCTTTCCCAAAAAGTCACAAAAACGCTCGGGTAATATGCTTATTATAAGCTTTTTGTTTTGTTTTCTATTCCATTTTCGGGATTCTTCTGAGGTTAAGAGAGATTTTTCGCCTAGTTGAGCTAGCCCATATCAAGTAAAATAAAATCCCCTTTATGGCGGACAGTTTTCTTTTATGAAACTTAATCAAGAGCCTCTTGTCTAAATTTATCTCCTCAATATGTCTTTCTGAAAGGGAACATTTTCAGGGCTTTTTAAATCTTCTAACGGAGTCATACTCCCTCAGCTCTAAAGGAACGGCCTTCCAAAGCTAAGGGGCGCATATACTATTAATATATAGGTGTAGCCAGAGCTAAAAAGCGAAGCTCCCATGTATGCATATTCAATTTACTTCAAATAATGGACTTGAAACCATGATCGAAATCCAAAAATATCTATACTTAACTTTAGTGGACTACCATATGACTGAAAACGGGTGAGCGGAAAACTTAAAAAAACACGTGACCTACATGAGTTAGTACATGAGCCCGCGGTACGGTTATGTGAATCTGGTCAGCGGATACACTGTTTTGAAAGCTGTCAATTGACCATGATATGGACGTCTATTATCAATTTAAACACAGGTTACAGGCTACGACACTAACTAGAATGTTTGACATTTTACATTGGTTTCTCTGTGGTGCGGACGAACGGGCGTATGGTCACGTGATTACCAAAATTGTTTCGGATGGATAGATTACCAAATTTTCTTAGATGTGGGGCTGTGATCGCACGCGCTTCGCACACGCTTGCAGCTTCGCTTTTAATTCACCTTCGTCAGGATTTTGGAGTTTTTCAATCCCAAGAACCAGTCTGTGCAAGTGACCTCGTTTCCGAATGTTAAATAGTTCCTTAAGACGTTCTTTGTCCATCCTTTTCAAATCTACCAAGTCACGAGGCTCCTTGTACCCAGTTGATTCAAATTGGCTCCAATAACCTTCAAGACCAAGCTCTCCTAACCAATCTTTAACATTTTCCTGTTTAATAAAAGAATACTGTATTGAGAGACATTCGATTTACAGTGTGCAATACGGTCAGAGAAAAAAATTACGCGCCTTTTCATCAAAATTTTTGATTTCTTAGATAACTTACTGGGATGCCTTCCTCCATATCCACTCGTGGGATTTTCTTGATCTCTCTCAAAAGCCATCGGCGATGTCCCCTTGCCTCAATGCCAATTCTCTCGAGTTCCTACCAATAAAATGTTTATATAGTTAAAAATAATTAAATGCTATTCAACACAATCCAGCAACAATATGTACCATTGTTTGACTAGACACCAAGAGAAAAGGCTGAACCGAAGGTAACTGAAACCGACAGACATTCAAAGCTCAACTTCTTAATTTATTGTTAACAACTTACCTGGTCTAATAATCCACACAAATGCCCTACGGTGTCGTATCCGTGGTTGCGAAACATCTTGGCCCAATCAGACTGCAATCAGGCAAAAACAATAGATTACCATAGTTACGCAGAATGGTGGAAGAGGCATCAAATGTAAACTAGCGAAAGTGTCTACAAAATAGACTTTCACTTGAATATTAGGCAGCGCACGTTGAGGAGAAATTACTGATTTTTTTGGTAGAGAGCAATAGTTTCTACTGACTGTTAAGAGAACAGAGATAATAATTTAGTAAAGGTCTTTTTTAAAATTACTTTGTAATGTAATGTCATGGATTAGAGGACAATAAGACGCACCCTCTTTACATTGTATACTACTGCAGTTATAGCTATTGCTTGGGGTCAACGAGCGAAAGATTTTACCAATTCGCGCGCTCTGTTCAATTTGTTTAGAAATGTCATGAAATCACCACAGCGGACCACGAGGACGCACGGACAACTTGAAAACACCACCAGGACGGATGGATTTGCCTGTGATGTGACCGAAAGCTTGAGGTTAAAAGCTGCGCACGTAATGATGGAATAATAGATAAAGCACCAAAAACGTACCTTTTTTCTCACCTCTCGTCGATAAAAAACACCACGAGGATGGATAGAGGGTTGACGAAAGGCTTCAAATGAGAGGTGGATTCATTTGCAACTTACGCGTCATTAAAATTAAGTCGAAAGAAAGAATCGGCTTTGTTGTTGTTGCTTTTTCTCTAAAAGTACGTGTGGCTATGCGATTTACCGCCAAAACGCGCGGGTAATTGAAATGCAAAATTTCAATCCGGCTTCCATGAAGGGGTGAACCTGCGTACGTACTCCGTACGGACGATTTTGTCAGAACCAAAATTTCTTGGATGCATAGATAACCAAATTTTCTTACCCATGGTCCTCCTCTGCGCGCGCTTCGCGCGAGAGAGCTCGGCTATTAACAGTAAGCTTAGACGTCAACATACGAAACTTGCGAGAAAGGGCACCACTGGAAGCCACTATCAGTCCATTCAGTATGGGCTTAATGTAACCCACCCATAGCCCATGATATGAATGATATGTGATGCGTAAAAGGTAGACCGCACCACCGGGAAAATTTGATCCCATACTCTTTTGGAAAAGTAGTGTCGGTTCTTTTACGTCTTCTTCGTTTTAATTAATGAAAGAAGGATGATGAAGACAAGTCCAACGGCTTAACGTCACAGCCCAATGACGCAATCATCTTAAATTAACTGGGACAAGGCCTCAATTTATCACAGCCAGCATGATGGATTTTTACTGAAAGGAATTGAAACCTTCTGACAGATTTTGTATCAGTTCATTCGCTCATAGAAAGTTTAAAGATGACGTATTTCAAATACCTGTGGTGAAAAATCCAGCTGATTTAACCATTCCTCTACTGGTGTGTTGAGATTCGAGTAGGACATTTCGCCTCCGAGCCTTGACTGGGGACGAGATTCTCCGTCTTTGAAATTAAATATAAGTAGAAAGAAAAACTGAATAATATTCATAATGAATAAATTTCAGGTATAAAAACTTTTCAGCTCTAATTTTTAAGCACAGGAGATCATTTGGCTGCAGCTTCACAAATGCTAAAAATATAATTGCTGTACATGCACATTATGACTAATTTTGCTCCAGGAAGGGCAAACCCTTCTCCCTCTGAGCGCGAAGGGTTACGGTGGGGAGTCCTGTCTTTTCTTCTCGTTCCAGTTCCTAGCAGCACATAAGAGAGTTCTGCGGTGGACGAAGACTCAAATGTATAAGCTTGTAATAACCAAAGGTTAAGGAGTGCGGGTGTGTTTAGAGTTTCTTATCGAAGGTCAAATCGCTCTTGCTCTAATGCTGTGCTCGGCGTATATTTCACTGATAGTAGGTAAAAACGTCCGTGAACAAATAACAAGTGATAGAAAGTCCAAATGCCCGTAACCAGATGGTGTTTTGCGCATTCCATTTTAGTCTTAGTGGAAGTCCAAACGAATGCTGGCTACGTTTGTGCCAGAAAGAGTAATAGTAACCTGGATAACAGGATTGCGGGCTCCTCTTGTTGCCCGCAATTTCCAGGTTTTTCGTTTTCGTTTTTTTTTTGAGAAGAGACGCAATTATCACGAAAGATGTAATAGAGATGTAGGGAGGGCATGATCACAGGCTTATAATTATATAAATGACATGATTCTAAAAAGCATCTTACCAGGTAATTGAAGACGGCATGATCCATCTGGCTCATTGCGATCTAACACAGGCTGTAAATCTTGTTCTTGTTGATTATCACCAGTGTTTTCTGAATTTTTTGGAGGACACTCATGTTTTCCTTGAAAATCTGGTCCTTCCATTAAATCAGTACATGAACACTCAACAGATTTATTTATCTCTTTTTCATGATGTCTTGAAAAACTGCTTGGCCTGGGTTCAGAGGTACCGCCTCTTTGAACCTTATTTTGTACAAGCATCGAGCTCTCAGAGCTATCGTGGAGATCAGAAATTGATTCAACTCTTAAATCAACCTTGTCATCTGCTGTTTTCCTTCGGGTCAACAAATGTTTTTCATTTGAAGCACGCAAGAAAGAAAGTTCGTGTACAGTGTGATACTCAGTCTGGATCATTTTCCCATTTTTCGCTTCAGCCGTCCGATCAGAAAGGAATTCAACATTGTTTGTTATTTCAGGTTCGCCTTTTCTCTCTGTCGATCGCATCGATTTTACTTTTTTTGGAATTTCTGCCGCTGAGTACATAGTAAGAACTGAAAGTTTGTTCTCAGCTTCCGTCTTCTTTGAAGGTTTCTTACCAGACCTTCTTCTGTTTAAATTTTGATTTTGAACGTCAGCCGAAGACCTTACACCATCCTTGTCATTCATTGTACTTGAAGCTTTTCCTTCCGCACCAAAAGTCATTCCTTTTCCATGACATGTTTGACCTGATGGCTGCTCGGATAGCTAGAGTATTTGAATAAATGAAAATCTCTTAATAAGAAACCATTCCTTTTCAAAATCGTTACTGCAAAAACAAAAGGCTCGATGAAAACATGTAAAAAACATTACTGAGTGATAAATGAGGTTAGTAAACGTTTGGAACAAACAAATCTGACCCCTTGACATTTTGTATAATTCCTGCAAATAAGAAGCCAACAACTTACACCGTTTCTCCCTGTGGGTTATTCCTGGTTGGCGAACAAGCTTGTCAGTAGTTATATAACAAGAAACCTTGATTTCCCAGATATAATGATATAGGACATAACCGTTCTACCCTTAGCCTATCCCGGTAGCCTCCGGCTTAAGAGGAAATCAACCCGTATTAATCAGGGCTACGGTTACAAATAGTTTTCCCTACTCCTACAGAAACGGTGTATCTTAAGATCTCCTTTGTAAACGTTAATTAGCTAGTCTTCTACCTCACTTTGCGAGTTGTTATTGATGTTAACTTGACAAGCCGCGTCTATCATGTCACCTCTCCTTGCCACCACGGGCTGCATGGGAGGTTGTTGAAACTGGTTTGACTGTCCCGGGTTTCCGCAGCATTGACAACAACTGAGAATTTCCCTCAGGCTTTTCCCAACGGACGTACACCAGTCACCCCCTTCTGAGGCTGACTTTCCTTCTCTTGTTCCTTTAGGGTAAAAATAAAATAAGGTATTGAATATGATATGATTCAAAACATACGTTAAGCACACATAAGATTCTAACAATTAAATATATTTGTCCTATTAAGTTAACAAATTTTGATACGGTTGTTCAATCTGGAAAGCCGATTCAAATTGAAAGAGCAACCAGCGTCAATTAATTGAGACCCTGGATCAAAACCGGCTATCGACAACTGAGAACAAGACAAAAGATTTTATTTTCTGATGCAATTTCGCCTGTGTTAAGTTTTGATATATTAAAATGGATAAGCAAAGTCGTTAATCTCTGCCTTAAAAGTACAAGTCTTAGTCATCCTCGCTGTTTTCTAACTCAGCCATACTAACATTTTAAAACCATGAAGCATAAATTAAGACATAGCAAATGGCGGTTTTTGTGATTAATTCAGTATGGTTCTCGTTTTTTGCTTTCCAGACTGGAAAAATTAGTTTGCGATTCTTTGCAACCAGTTCTATTCAGGAGAAAATGGTTTATGGGGGATAGTTATGGCGAAGAAGACGATAAGAATTTAGCTCCTTGAGTGCTTTTAAAACCTCTCCGTGTTAGTGAAACATTTAGACCTGGAATGGCACCAAAAGTGTTAGAGAGAGAATGCCGGGTGGTCACTTGTTCTTAATCATACTGGTATCATTTTTACGAGGTGACCCAATAGAGTTCTTCAATTCCCCCATCCCGACCTAAATAGGGAGCTTTAAGCGACCACGACGGCAACAGCATCGAAAACGTCACGAGTTCACGCTGCTTCAAACTTTATCACTCTTGCTCAGCCTCGTACCCAGGCCTGTTCGCGCTATCCGAGTGAACAGAGGAGGCTTGGAACCGAGCGTGATAGCGCGAATTTTCCCGACAAGCTTGACAGGTGACGTCACATCCGAAATCGCCAAGGACGACTGGGAACGAGGCTGACTCTTGCTCCATTTTATACAATTTGTTTAATGTTGGAGAATTCTTCTGGATTGAATCTAACTTCAGAAAAAGAAAAAGAAAGTCGTTGTCTTGTGTTCACGTCGTCCATAAAACGTGAAACTGGGAGGTTTCACGTCGTAGTCGTGCAACGAGGGCAAATTGTGCAAAATAGCGTGATGCTGGTGCAAAAGTTGTTTCGCTAATCTAAACCCATTGCCTTTTTGCCGTTCTTGTAGCCGTCGCCGTCGTCGTTTCTGAAGCTCCCTAATGTTTATTCGGCATCCCGCATCCCATGCGTACTTCCAACCCCTAATAGCAGGCCCGAATCCCGAATCCCGAATCCCGAATCCCAGCTTACAAATAAGGCAAATGCCGTTTTCCGAAAAACCTATTGAAGACCCTCTCTTACAATTTGAAAGCCCTAAATTCTGATCTGTACTTTAAGCCTACCCCAAGATCTATCCGTTAGATTGCACAGGGAATAAATTGTTAGAAGCAGATATCCAGAAGGCAAACAAAGGAGATACCAAACACCGTGCAACAGACACGTGAACTCCTTAGGATGCAACAGGGCTGCAGCAATAAAGATCCCGGATAATCCAGCCAAGTATAACGTGCTAACTCCGGCGGGAAGGTGATGTTCCAGAGGTTTCTGTGCATAAGCGGAAGTTGTGTTCGCTTGAGCTGTTGGCGCCGCTGTTGGTTCGGTGTTCCTTTCCTGTAACTCGTTTGAGATTTGAACAGCTACACCAACAGCAACAATACACATGATTACAGCAAAAACGAAAGTGAGTAGCTTGGAAACCTTCAGCTGGAAATTTGGCGAGGTGAAGAGACACACTAAGGTGTAACCAACCACCACCAGAGAGAGAAGGACAACTATGGTTATTTCATTCAAGCCAATGCCCGAATATAGCATTCCACCAACTATGACCAGAATCACCGTAGAAGGTCTGGAATAATGAGAAAATTGACAAAAATGCTAAATTCCGTCATTGACATTATTAAGACAAAACACTGCAGTATTGCTGACCAGCCTAGCCTGCGCCACAGACGAAACTACACTCTGGTTCAGTACGTCTGCGAAACAGCGCCCAAATCCTTGTTCCGGACCTCTACCTGTTTACCAGGATTTGAGAACGAGCTATGATTGACCTGTTAAAAAAGCCATTATCGATTTGCCAATCAGTATGAAAGGAGATTCGAAACGACGTCTGGCAATTCGTTGAGTCTGTTACGGGCACAGCCCGGGGGGGGGGGGGGGGGCGGGGGAGGGTACTTGGGGTTAATTTTTGCTGGGTATATGCCACTGGCCTCTCGAGCCCCTACCGCATTATGGTCTATTCTTTGGCCAATTGTAGACCCCGTCTTAGTCTTTTTGGGCAAATATGTAATTTGCGCGATCCCAACTTAGTCGCTGTCTATCTATGAATCTACTTTATCAATCCTTTAAACAGGTCATCCGAAAATGAATTGACCCATTTTTCACCTACAGTAAAAACATCTGGTAAGTTTGCTAACCGTAGATTTAAAAGACTTTTTTACCCCAAAAAATCCGGAAATGTACGACCCCATTCTAGTAACTCTGTTGAAAGTGCGACCCCACTATAGTCAACCCAGTCGTGAAAATGCGACCCCATCCAGCGGCACATCCCCATTAGCCTCTTGTAAGGAAGTATCCCTCCACCGGGCTTCGCAGACGTTACTAACCGACGTTAAATTACGTCTGAGCGCAGGCTATCACCAATCAGGCTCCGAGCAACAATGTAGACAATTAACGACCTTTTTTGACATCCTGTATCCTGCCTTTGAAACCAAAATAAAGCGAAGCGAAGCCCAAATTTGTGGTTGAAATTTTTTACCTACCCGATAACAGTGGAACAAACAAGAAACGTTTGGTAGACGATGAAAACGAACGAGATGTGTTCGTTCCGTCTCAGTGTCAGCTTCCACTCCTTCACAAGTAGAATAAGGTTGGCCAATGTCGATGGAGTCCATCTACGCCTTTGCTTGTAAAACTCATCGAAACTTTCAGGGCAGTACGTGCTGTCAACTGCGGCGGCGCAGTATGTCAATCGCCAGCCTCGCTGTAACATTAGCGTGCACATCCAGCGGTCTTCCCCTTTAAAAAAAATGATACGGTACCTTTTGTGTTCGTAAGCAGTGTTTTTAAGGATTAAAAACAGCTATTAAAATTGTTTAAAAGTTCTGTTGTTGTAACTATCAAACAGGCTTCAAAAGCATGCATCAAGGGTATAAAACCAGGCTTAACCATGTATCAGGCTCTCGTTTTTTCTTGTCATTTTCAAAAACCCGTAAGTCTGGGTTTACCAGGCTTACCAGACTTTTAACCAGACTTTTGGTGTAAGGGATGTTAACAGTCAAGCAGCCCACAATACTGCTCACCTACACCTTTGGGTATTTGTATGTATTGGTTAATTTATTGGTCAAATTTGGCACGTTTTGTTAACCAATTCGCTTGCCAAAGTGGCCATCAAATACTTATGGGCTCTCATTTTCCGTTAAGTTTTATAATAACGGGCTACACTGGTGTTTAAAATCATACAAATGTTGTGAAACTTGAGGTAAATCTCTTCCTGTTTGACCCGTCCAGTTTAAATGACATTTTGTAGCTTTTTGAACTAGGGGCAGCAACTTCCAAGTTCAAGAAACGATACTGAAATGGCCATTAAGAACATCTATTTCTTAAAGTTTGCGTCCCCGACTCCAGAGAACACTTTTTAGGACATTTCACTGAGATATATATCACGTAATTCAGCTAGAGAACAATATAAAACTTGTTAACCTACCCATATCTTTGGTGAGAAAATCAAAAGCGTGGTTTACTTTTGTAGCGTATGTCGGTAACACATCCCTAACAGCTTGGCAACGGTAGAGGCTAAAACAACCAGGACTACACAGCACGGAACCAAACATGTGATTTGCTACCTGAAATACAATGCATCATCCACACTTCTCTTGAAAAGTGTGCGCGAATCAGTACCGTAAATGATATACTGGTACCAAAGGCCCAGGGCGTTATTTAATTTTAGGAGCTCAGGCGGTGGCTCTTAATAAAGATAGGAGGCGTATAAAAAGAGAGAGGCGTTCACAATTGTAACAAACTAATAATTATGCTTTCGGCGAATATATCATCACAGTTTATAAATAACATACTAACCACTCTATCCATTGATACGTGTAAGCTGTTTAGAGATCCATATCACTTTTTAAAGCTGAACTTCGATTTCAGAATCCTTACTTTAAAAATGCGCAAACTATTTGGTTCTACGTCGCACCTCTACACTCAAATAAGTGCTAAATTTACACCAGGAAGCGACTACCAGTGCATTACGAAGACCAGAAAAAGTGCAACTCAATCAAACTCTTTGGACTACCTTATAACTGAATTTCCCACATTCTGCCCCAGTCATCCCGTCCACTCGTCCACTTTCTCAAATGTGGGCGAACTGTCCGGGAGATAAATTACTGGGAATCATATCCAACTTCAGAAAGAGAAAGAAAATTCCGTCGCCCGTCTCTTTCTAACGAGAGATTGGGCAATTTTACGTCGTAGTCTTGAAGTGACGGCAAAGAAATGTACAAAAACGTGCGATCGTGGTTGTTTGCATTTCCAAATTCCTATTCGACCAGGAATCAGTTAGACGAAGAATCACTTTGCTACCTCCAAATCATTATTTATTTACTTATTTACTTATTTATCGAAGCTATGTTACTTTTTGACGTTTCTGTTGGCGTCGCCGTCATCACCCATTGCCTGATGTGAAGCAACAATTTTTATAATGTGCAACGGATTACTTTTGAGACATCTACCGACAGTGTAAAGGTATACATACCTTTTGAAACCAGTGACCAATGGCGTAGTCGAAGATCTGGTACCAAACTATAGGCCCGCTCCCCATGGGATGTGTACGAGCACAAACTGCTCCAATCCCAGGATCTTCAATAATCTGGTCTATTAACGCCTCGACAGATTCATGGGTAAATTTAACGTCTGCGTCGGTTGTAAGGATGAAGGATTGGTCGCATTTCACTGAAATGTAATTAAAACTGCCTTCTTAAAAATCTCTGGCGTACGCTATGATTAAATAACGGTCTAACGCATTCTTTGCCCTCAGAGCTTTCTGTCCGTCTCAATCGGCGGGGTCAGGGCCTCTTCTCATGAGCCCCGTTGACCAGACTGGCCCGGCCTATGATGCGCAATTTCTACACAATGTGATTGCCCAAGATGCAGAAATTCTTCAGCCTTTGATAATAAGTGGTGAGGAAAGTCTGCAGCCTATGATAACCTTTGCAACAGATATTATGCGACAGCCTGGTTGCCAATGAAACAGAAATTCTGCGGCATCAGAATCAGATCAAGAGACAACAGAATTTATACAGCATGAGATCAAGGAGAATGAGATCAGGGGCAGCAGAGTTTCTGCAGCATGCGATCAAGGAAGCAGCAGAATTTCTGCAGCATGCGATCAAGGGGGCAGCAGAATTTCTGCAGCATGCGATCAAGGGGGCAGCAGAATTTCTGCAGCATGCGATCAAGGGGGCAGCAGAATTTCTGCAGCATGCGATCAAGGGGGCAGCAGAATTTCTGCAGCATGCGATCAAGGGGGCAGCAGAATTTCTGCAGCATGCGATCAAGGGGGCAGCAGAATTTCTGCGGCATGCGATCAAGGGGGCAGCAGAATTTCTGCGGCATGCGATCAAAGGTCTTGCAGAATTTCTGCAGCATGAGATTAAGGGGTCTTGCAGAATTTTGCAGGCATGAGATCAAGAGGTCTTGATGAATTTCTGCAGCATGAAATCAAGGGTTCTTGTAGAATTTCTACAGCACGACATCAAGGGTTCTTGCAGAATTTCTGCAGCGTGAGATCAAGGGGGAGCCGTATTTCTGCAGCATGTCCCCCCGGATCAAGGGATCTTGCAGAATTTTAGCGCAAGAGATCAAGGGGGCCGGAGAATTTCTGCAGCATGAGATCAAGGGGTCTTTCAGAATTCGCTCTCACCATTAAGACGATTCTGTTGGTGATCCAACACATATGACATATACATCACTTGACTCCAACGTTTCTTATTCCTCACCTGTAAAAGTCGATTATCACGGTTACTAATATTGCGTATGCAGGGTCGACGAGGTTGTTATGCCTGTTGTGATGAAGGCTCAGTTGTTCTGGATTGAGAATGTGTTTAGTGGAAAAACAAATCACAAATTTTATATTTTTTCTTCAAGCTAATTTCTATTGCCGACTATCACGATCAGAATTACTATGCGGTGTAACTTCCAAAGGTTTCTTCGCAATATGACTGCTCAATGAGAACTGTAAATGTGGCCAGTGAAATTTTATTTTAGTAAGATAGCATTAAGGATTCTTGGGACTCTTTTACCCTGTTGAAATCTCTAGATGTTTTCAGCAATATCCAAACTGTAAATAATTTAAATATTTTATGCTTTTCATTTTATATGTCCAAACTTTGTTAAGGGATAGGGTTGTTGCTTTTAATGTTTCATTTCGTGTTTTAACTAGCGGTGTACCTGAAAACTATTTTCTTAACTATTACTGCCTGATCACTTAAAATAACAAAAGCCATGTGGTATTACTGTTAGTGAGCTAGTGAGCTAGTATCTTAAACATAAACTCGGTGTTGGATGATTGAAGCACGGTGGTCTTAAGGAATCAATATTGGCAAATTGCTGCTGCATCGCAGGCTTACTTACTTTAACATTGTCTTTTAAGTGAATCGTGAATTCCATTTCACCCTGCAGTCTCCACTTGAGCTGCATGCCATAGGGGGTCATTATTTTGCAGCAGTCACTTAGTTTTACTTTTAATGTTTCTTCCACCAATGAAGCCAACTGTAACGCATAATCAGCGATAACCTGTCCTGTGACACCTCCATCAAACCAAATGTGTGACTCATAATGACGTTTAGTTTTCGCAGCGTTATTGGCAACATCATGAATCGATCGAAGGAGCTGTTCCATTTCATAGTCTTCTTCGCGGTACATCGTCGTACATATGAATATATACTGTCGATCGTCACCGGTGGGATTCTGTTGTGTATTTTGCCCATCATCAGATGCTTTGCTTCGTCTGTTCAACAGCAGAAACTGTTCAAGGCAGACACCTATTCATAAACGAAGGAATGACTTTTTAAAAAAAGAAGTAGATTCGAACCTCCTGGAAGCGACCACTAGAAGTGCGAAGATTCGTTGGTCGCTCACGGGAGGTGGTCGCTTACAAGAATCAACAAACAGGGGGTCCCTTCCGAGGCGAGGTCCCAACGCATAATTTTTAGAAGATCACTTATTGGATGCAATTCCCTTTTTTTTTTTAAACATTCTGGTTACTATACTGCTCCATGGTGAAATTTTTGTGATATCTTAAGTTGTTTGTTTTGACACAACGCTCTTTTGTGCTTGGGAAAATGCATTAAACGATGACTTAAAACCGCAATATTCTCGTGACATATATAACCACTTTAAGTTTCCTAACTATGCCAAACGGAAGGCATGACCAGCACGGAAAACTTCCTTTACCAATAGAACATACCATTGTAGGAAGGGATCCAAAACAGGTCGTATGCGCTGGCTATGATCAATCCATGGCTTTTCCACAAGTAGTACATAGTGGTCATGAACTGTGCCAAACAAAGGAGGAGCGCAGCAGCGATTGTTTTAGCGTTAGCTAGGTTTTCTGTTGTGCATGGTAAAGGAATCGTGTTCGTTTCACAGAACACTTTAACGTTTGTTATTAAAAGGGTGATGGGCGTGGCTAGCGACAAGGGAAGAGCGTATCCAATCTTCTGCATACAGAGCGAACAGGCGAGCCAACCAAAATGGTAACCAAAGAAACTGGCAAAGATATGAAAGGCAAAATACAAAAGAGACGGGTTTGATGAATCGATCGCTTTGAATCCTGCTGAAAATCGGTCGAGCTCTACAGTTTTATACATTTTGGCGAACACGACAGCAACTAAAGGCGTTAGGAAAAGTTTCCATAAGGAGATGACAATGGCAGCTTTCCCACGGGCAGTTTTGCATTCCCGCATTCTTGAATTCTCGTCATGGCTTTCGTTGGCTGAATTCTGTCTCTTCCTGATTTGCAGTTCCCGCAGTTTAGGAGACCAAGCGATAGACAGGAGAAAAAGCAGAACGCACGCAAGAGGTAACTGAAAGAATAACGATTTAATACATGGTTTTATAATCTTCCAAGTGTAATTTTTGTTGCAAATGATATTTTCCAGTATTTTTAAGCATTGGTATAATATTATAATATTTGACGGTTCATTACCCCTACTCTTTTTCAAAAACAACATTTTACATAATGTCAGACGCGTGGTTTATTTGGTTGCCGTTTCCTTCTGAATAGAAGTCGAACTGTAGCAGAAGAAGAAGAAGAAGAAGAAGAAGAAAGCGAAAATAGCTGATATTGCAGCTGTCAGATATGTGAGAGATTGGTGAGGTATGTCGACCTCTCTAAATTCTGAAAGTGCGCCTTGAGTAACAAACTCAGACTATGATCGGGAAACGATAGTGTAAATCTTGCTTACCTCATACATGAAGACCAACAATGAAGCACCAGCAGCAGCAGAAAACGCACCAATTACAAACTTAAAGGTTTTCAACTTTCCCTTCGTGGTGCTCCACTGTGATCTTGATTTTATGACCTGCCACACAGCTGAACACAGCGCTAGGCTGCACGGGAGAAGAATAATGGCGTCTGAGCTGATTGGTGTGACTGTCAGCATGACACAGACAATATAACAAAGAGAAACAGTTTCCAGAAAGCCACCAATGAATATCTGCAATTAAAAAGGACAATGGATGATATGCAGCTGGTCAGTTTTGAAAACACTCGACTGCGTTAGCTTAGCGTCTTGTTGCTCAAAACTATCTCCAAAGCAGCAAATACAAATACCGAGACAGCAATGCATGGCAACGAGCACGTCGAAGGAAAAAAAGTACTCAGAGGTTTAAAAACACAATACAACAATTTTTCTCTTTTTCTCTTTCTAAACTTGGGTGCGATGTACAAAATTCAGTGCCAGAAATTTTTTACTTCATTTGAATTCCACGTTTGAAAAAACGTGAACTCGTGTTAAGAGTCATGGTGCCAAATATTAGCCTCATCTGGTCACTAATGAGACTGCAGAGCTCTATCGACTTTATGCATTTGTAATTGTCGGCCATTATGAAGCCATTTTGGCAGCGGAGGATGATGTGGACAGACCGACTAGTTATTAACATACTGGGGTTTTGATGCTGACGTTCTTGCGGAAGCGCATTCAGTGATGCGTGATATAGCATTGTGATTATGCTTGCGGATACCGAATTGAATGCAAAAGGAAAATACGACTTATTAGAGAACCAATTGATCTAAGGTGAGTTGGCGTAGCGTCCTAGAACTTATAACACATCTCTTCTTTCCTATTTTTTTTCTATTTTTTGTTTAACAATGATGCTATATATGTCGCAAGTAGTTTTCATCTGCAGTTTTCAAAGAACCCTGGTCTAAGCATGTTTAGACTCACTTTATAACTATCGTCGATTTTATTGACACTAGATCGTTTACTTCCTTATGTTGCTGGGCGCAAGTATATATTAGTTTAAAACCTCTACCCTCCCGATCACAATACAAGTTCTGATCGCTTGATCGATGTACTGAGTCCTTCACTGAAATTCAAATTCTGATCGCATACATCCGGACAGTGCATGTGTAAATGTCGCTTTAAGTGTCATCTAAATTTATCGTTAAACAATTTTCTTTTAACAAGTTTTCAGTTTTAAAGAATTTTTCATTTTGTTATTCAGAACTTGTTAAAAAATTTCAGAAAATAATTGTCACGCGACAAGAGAATTGCTGCCGGGAGAGAGTATTGGAGGGGCGATCGATGGAATCTGTACAACGCCGAGAGGCCCCTGGAAAAACTCCGCACGACCTGAGTCTTGGCGAGAATGCTTTGGCAATGCATATCATCAATCGTTTGTCATCCCTCAGATTCTTGATCAGAAGTTATTTATTGAATGATTCAGATTTTTAGTTTTGATAGCGTGACTGTATTATCACCGCAATTTTTTTGCGTTGTAAGTAATTCAGATAATTCAGAGATTTAAAGAACAAGGTCTGCTCTCCGTATAAATTATTTTTAGCCATTATCCCCTGACGTTATATAGACATGTCGCCCAAACTATACATAGTAGTTTTGCCCTGATTACCCACTGGACTTGACACAAAAGACAAAAATTGGGAAAATTGTGTTCAATTAAAGAAATAGTGATGAGAACTTTACGGAATTCGTACGTTTTAGCCAGACTTTTCGTCACTAGACTTACCGTTATGAAGCCTTTTTTTGTTGGCCATGGGCGACTTCTTCTCCTCAAACTTGTCCATGAAGCGTACATGATAGATACGCCTTCGGGAATCATCAGAGCCAGAATAAGCATAAGAAATAATGCTTGCTTTTTTGCCTCTGTAGAAGTACCGTCGTTACTGCTTCTTTCGGTTAGGTTTAAATTTTTGAATTGTTGCCCTAAGACCAACAAACAAATTTTACTTGCAACAACGCAGCACAGCATTAACAAGAAAAGAAATACGGCTACAAACCACTTAACGACCAAGAGGAAGACGAGATAATAACGTCCATTTTCGGCCTGGCTGCTCGCAACCGAAAATGAAGATTCCCGTCTTTCTATGGTAAATGATGGTTGCTTTTTCTGACATGAAGCTGGCTGTTGAATTTTATCTGCGTTATCGTGGTTGCCGACCTCTTCAGACATTTTGTATAAATTACTGCTGCCTTCTCCTGCTAGACGCAAGTTTTAACTATTTCACGGTTATTGGTCGACGCATCTTCCCACTTTAGGGTTTGCAGTATGCAGTTAATAACGTCGGTATTAAACCAAGACATGAGAGCCTGTTTAGCATATGAAAGAAAAAGAAAAAAAAACACAGGAATTCCGGTAATGTCTCGGTAGGCGTCAATGACCATTACACCGCAGGGTTTTCACAAATACTTCTATGATTGAAACTGTTTGAGTTTTTTTTCCCAACATCCCTGACCGAGAATGACAGAATCATGCCTTTTTTTTCTGAAGGGATTTAGTGTACTGGCGGCCTTCTGTTTCGGTTAGTTGTAAACTACTTGGCGTCAAAGCGTCCAGACGCAATCATAGCTGCCTGCGTTGTAGCCGGCCCACGCATCGTCTAAATCATTTCTTTAGTCTGTCAGCGAATTAGGGCACAAAAGCTCGTTCTCATATCCAGCAGAGTCGCAAGGATATATGTGAGCCTTTCTGATATAATAGGCGGGTTTCTTATGTACTTAATCTCCTTTTAGTGGGAGTACATTTGAACCCCGTAGTGATCTGGCTTTAGAAAGGATCTTCTGGGATATAAATGGCGTTGCTTTTGTGAAGAAAGGGTAGCTATGCGATACATGTGTAATCATAGTCAAATGGAAATGGGTGTGAAAGTGAATAAATGCAGGTTAATAGGCAGTTTAATTGACCCGTGAAATAGGTAGTAGCTACAGAATACTATGCACTATTATTATGCACTAATTCCATCGTGTTCTTTTGTTTATCTCTTGCTGTTTGGCACTGTTTGTTAGTAACTGTTTCACGGTTCAAGTAAAATCACTCTTAAAGCTAGCCCATTCCATCTCTAATAACAAGCGTTATTTTAATTATTTGTAAAGAGTGGATGAAATGTTGGGAGATAACGCTGCAGAGAAAACAACAAGTAAATGCTGGTAATTGGAGGGCAAAAATCTTTATTGTTAGGTGAACTACAGCAATGAGAGTGTTGGCACTTGTTTTAGTACGTAATCTAACTTGACATCCGTATTATTTGTAAATGAGTAAGGTGGAAACATAATCACGGAAATAGAAATAATATTTAGCAATGTCATTAAGGATGCATTTCATGAGAATTATGAAAGTGATCATGACTTATGATTATTGAATATGAGGGCCTTCATTACCACTGAATCCCTGTAAACTGGTACTTAATCACATATGCAAGTGCTCATCAGTGTACATGCATGAGAAACAAATACCCATGCAAAAGTAAATTCGTATGAAATGTCCACATACAAGTCATGTTGGAGGTGATCAGTTTCTCAATTCTCAACATGCATGAGCTCGTTGAGACATGGTTGCCAGAGGCATAGTTTTGGAAATTCTCAGACTGACAGTCAAATGTACACCTTACATGACTAAATGAACTGACCATTTTTTCAGATAAGAGCTTCCAAACTCCGTTCAAAACTTCGTGTACTGGACACAGATGACGTAAACCAAAAGACTTCTTTATTTTCTGTTCAGGGAAAAATTTGCTTGGTATTGTTTCGTTGGTTTTGTTCTTTTGTTTTACGTCATCTGTGTCCGGTACAAGGAGTAAATGCCCAAACTCCTAGCCATCCTCCACACCCATTTATTGCATGGATTTATCGATCGTGAACGCAAAGTGCAGAATGGATGGATCGTATAGGAAAACCCTATAATCTGCTTGTCGTTTAATTTCTTGAAACAGTATTCTGCCAATGGAACGTACATATCTAACTTCAGTAAATATGTTCCCTCTTTCTGACTTCTTTATTGCAAGAGTTAAATTTTCCCTGACTCATACTGTCACATGTTACACACTACTGAATATTCTTACGGATGTTCTTTTCGAATAATAGGATGGAGCAAGAGAGAATGAGCTAGATCGTTCTCTCTTGGATGGAGATAGGATGTATAAGGCTGCTATATACATATAACGCTGTTTCAAAAAACGTTGTCGGAAGAAAAGCAAAAACCCTTTGAGCCAAGACCGCAAGGTAATATGAGTAATTCAACTCCCTCTTTTGCAAGAAAAAAACTCACTCCTCTCCATTTTGTATAAATTACTGCTGCCTTCTCCAGCTAGAAGCAAGTTTTAACTATTTCACGGTTACTGGTCGACGCATCTTCCCGCTTTAGGGTTTGCAGTATGCAGTTAATAACGTCGGTATTAAACCAAGACATGAGTGCCTGTTTAGCATTTGAAAAAAGAGAAAAAAACCACAGGAATTCCATCTCGGTAAGCGTCAATGACCATTACACCGTAGGGTTTTCACAAATACTTCTATGATTGAAACTATTTGAGTTTTTTTTTTCCAACATCCCTGACCGAGAATGACAGAATCATGCCTTTTTTTTCTGAAGGGATTTAGTGTACTGACGGCCTTCTGTTTCGGTTGGTTGTAAACTACTTGGCGTCAAAGCGTCCAGACGCAATCATAGCTGCCTGCGTTGTAGCCGGCCCACGCTTCGTCTAAATCATTTGTATAGTCTGTCTGCGAATTAGGGCATAAAAGCTCGTTCTCATATCCAGCAGAGTCGCAAGGATATATGTGAGCCTTTCTGATATAATAGGCGGGTTTCTCATGTACTTAATCTCCTTTTAGTGGGAGTACATTTGAACCCCGTAGTGATCTGGCTTTAGAAAGGATCTTCTGGGATATAAATGGCGTTGATGTTGATAAGAAAGGGTAGCTATGCGATACATTTGTAATTATGGTCAAAAGGAAATCGGTGTGAAAGTGAATAAATGCAGGTTCATAAATAGGCAGTTCAATTGACCCGTGAAATAGGTAGTTGCCATAGAATACTACGCACTATTATACACTAATTCCATCGTGTTCTTTTGTTTATCTCTTGCTGTTTGGCACTATTTGTTAGTAACTGTTTCACGGTTCAAGTAAAATCACTCTTAAAGCTAGCCCATGCCATCTCTAATAACAAGCGTTATTCTAATTATTTGTAAAGAGTGGATGAAATGTTAGGGGATAACGCTACAGTGAAAAAAGTAAATGCTGGTAATTGGGGGCAAAAATCTTTATTGCTAGGTGAACTACAACAATGAGAGTGTTGGCACTTGTTTTAGTACGTAATCTTACTTGACATCCGTATTATTTGTAAATGAGTAAGGTGCAAACATAATCACGGAAATAGAAATAACATTTAGCAATGCCATTAAGGATCTTACTTGAAATCCGTATTATTTGTAAATGAGTAAGGTGCAAACATAATCACGGAAATAGAAATAACGTTTACCAATGTCATTAAGGATGCATTTCATGAGAATTATGAAAGTGATCATGACTTATGATTACATTGAAAATGAGGGCCTTCATTACTACTGAATCACTATAAACTGGTACCAAATCACTCATGCAAGTGTTCATCAGAGTTATTTGTGTACATGCATGAGAAACAAATACCCATGTAAGAGTAAATTCGTATGAAATGTCCACATACAAGTTGTGTTGAAGGTGATCAGTTTCTTAATTCTCAACATGCATGAGCTCGTTGAGACATGCATGATTGCCAGAGGCATAGTATTGCAAACTCCTAGACTGACAGTCAAATGTACACCTTCCATGACCAAATGAATTGACAATTTGTCCAGATAAGAGCTTCAAACTCCGTTCAAAAGTTCGTGTACTGGACACATGGCGTAAACCAAAAGACTTCTTTATTTTCTGTTCAGGGAAAAATCTGCTTGGTATTGTTTCATGGGTTTTGTTCTTTTGTTTTACGTCATCTGTGTCCGGTACAAGAAGTAAATGCCAAAACTCTTAGCCATCCTATCCGCCCATTTATTACATGAATTTATCGATCGTGAACGCAAAGTGCAGAATGGATAGAGCGTATAGGAAAACCCTATATCTGCTTGTCGTTTAATTTCTTGAAACAATATTCTGCCAATGGAATTAATGTACTTGTCTAACTTCTGTGAATATGTTCCCTCTTTCCGACTTCTTTGAAAGAGTTAAATACAAACTAATATTCTTAGACATTTTGCATAAATTACAGCTGCCTTCTCCTGCTAGACGCAAGTTTTAACTATTTCACGGTTATTGGTCGACGCATCTTTCCGTTTTAGGGTTTGCAGTGATGATGCAATTAATAACGTAAGTATTTAACCAAGGCATGAGAGCCTGTTTAGCATTTGAAAAAACCACAGGAATGCCAACTCAGTAAACGTCAATTACAATTACACCGTAGGGTTTTCACGAATACTTCTTATGATTGAAACTATTTGCTTTTTTTCCAACATCCCTGACCGAGAATGACAGAATAATGCCTTTCGATTCTGAAGGGATTTAGTGTACTCACGGCCTTCCGTTTCGATTGGTTGTAAACTACTTGGCGTCAAAGCGTCCAGACGCAATCATAGCTGCCTGCGTTGTAGCCGGCCCACGTATCGTCTAAATCATTTGTATAGTCTGTCTGCGAACTAGGGCACAAAGCTCGTTCTCATATCCAGCAGAGTCGCAAGGATATATATGTGAGCCTATCTGATATAATAGGCGGGTTTCTTATGCGCCTCACGATACACGATTGGCCCAATTCTTACCAGCGCGTGACGGTTGGCGTTATGACATGTCAAAGCTGACAAGGAGCGTTTAGACTAAATTAGTAAAGAGCATTTCGAACTTGAAAAATGCTTTGAGAGAATTCCTTCAAGGCCAGAATGTGTTTATAAATTTGCCAACTGATTTTCCAGCATCTTCCAATCGCTGCA
The DNA here is from genome assembly GCF_958299795.1 of Porites lutea. Classification (NCBI taxonomy): domain Eukaryota; kingdom Metazoa; phylum Cnidaria; class Anthozoa; order Scleractinia; family Poritidae; genus Porites; species Porites lutea. The sequence continues at coordinate 4,112,030 of NC_133204.1, forward strand.
GATGCACCGCCACGCATTTAATTCTGCAATCTAGCCGACAACTGTAGCGTCAAAACAAATTAAGAAATGATATTTACGGACAAAAGTAAAACCAGTACTAAAAATACCTGTATCGCAGAACCTCGCGAAGCGCAGGAGGGGAGGCCTATAAAATGTCAGAGATGGGAGGGCGGGAGCGAATTGGAGTGAATTGTGTAACTGGGGTGGGCGGGTTTCAACACTGGCACTAATATTGGAAGGTGAGATGTACTTAATCTCCTTTTAGTCGGAGTACATTTGAACCCGGTGATCTTGCTTTAGAAAGGATCTTCTGGGATATAAATGGCGTTGCTGTTGTTAAGAAAGGGTAGCTAATGTTGCGAAGGTCTCGTGTTCACCCCATTTGACCCTCCTACATGTGTAATCATAGTCAAAAGGAAATGGGTGTGACAGTGAATAAATGCAGGTTAATAGGCAGTTCAATTGACCCGTGAAATAGGTAGTAGCTATAGAATACTATGCACTATTATTATGCACTAATTTTATCGTGTTCTTTTGTTTATCTCTTGCTGTTTGGCACTATTTGTTAGTAACTGTTTCACGGTTCAAGTAAAATCACTCTTAAAGCTAGCCCATGCCATCTCTAATAACAAGCGTTATTCTAATTATTTGTAAGGAGTGGATGAAATGTTAGGGGATAACGCTGTAGTGAAAACAACAAGTAAATGCTGGTAATTGGGGGCAAAAATTTTTATTGTTAGGTGAACTACAGCAATGAGTGTTGGCACTTGTTTTAGTACGTAATCTTACTTGACATCCGTATTATTTGTAAATGAGTAAGGTGCAAACATAATCACGGAAATAGAAATAACGTTTACCAATGTCATTAAGGATGCATTTCATGAGAATAATGAAAGTGATCATGACTTATGATTACATTGAAAATGAGGGCCTTCATTACCACTGAATCACTATACTGGTATCAAATCACTCATGCAAGTGTTCATCAGAGTTGTTTGTGTACATGCATGAGAAACAAATACCCATGCAAGAGTAAATTCGTATGAAATGTCCACATACAAGTCATGTTGAAGGTGATCAGTTTCTTAATTCTCAACATGCATGAGCTCGTTGAGACATGGCATAGTTTTTAAATTCCCAGACTGACAGTCAAATGTACACCTTCCATGACCAAATGAATTGACAATTTGTCCAGATAAGAGCTTCAAACTCCGTTCAAAAGTTCGTGTACTGGACACAGATGACGTAAACCAAAAGACTTCTTTGTTTTCTGTTCAGGGAAAAATCTGCTTGGTATTGTTTCATGGGTTTTGTGCTTTTGTTTTACGTCATCTGTGTCCGGTACAAGAAGTAAATGCCAAAACTCTTAGCCATCCTCTCCGCCCATTTATTACACGAATTTATCGTGAACGCAAAGTGCAGAATAAATAGATCGTATAGGAAAACCCTCTATAATAGATCTGCTTGTCGTTCAATTTCTTGAAACAACATTCTGCCATTGGAACATGTCTAACTTCTGTGAATATGTTCCCTCTTTCTGACTTCTTTGAAAGAGTTAAATTCTCCCTGACTCATACTGTCACATGTCACACACTAATATTCTTACGGATGTTCTTAGTCGCTGATTTTTATCAATTATTTTTACTAAATCATAGTCCCCAGTTTAAAAAAAAAAGACCCGTGTAAATCTGGTTTCGTCCACAACTATAAGCATCTCGGCTTTTAAGGTAAAATTACGGGATCAATTTAGGTTTTTGGGAAAACGCCCTCCTACCCCTCCCCTAAAACAACATTTTACCCTAAGTGAGAAGTAAGTGTTAATGTTAGCTTAAGAGAGGGGTAGGTGGGCAGTTTCCCAGAAACCTAAATTAAAGCAAATTGCGTTTGAGTGGAAGCGTACCCTCGTTTGATAGACTCAGATAACAATTTTGTTCAGCTAATTAGCGAGGGAAAAAAAGACACCGTTAAAAATTAATGTTGTCAATTTGCATATCGGTCGGGGTCATGACGTGGCAATGAAGTGGGCGGAAAAAGTACAATAGGAAACATTTTCTCCGACTAAAAGGTTTCTAGTCAAGTATTAAATTAAGCTCAAAAGTTTGCCAAAGTATCTATCTCGTGGTGGGACATTTTTCCAGCGTTTTCTTAGGATGTTCGAGCTAGCGCTGTTTCCAGTATTAAAAATTCTATGTGAGGATGTATGGACAACCCCATAACGGAGAATTTTTCAGGAAATTAATTCTAAGAGACTGTAGATAACTAAAGAAAAAGGAAATCAAGTTTCATGACGAACTCTTGAAGACATGGAGTCGACGCCACGAAGACAACAGACAATTACTCGAAGAACAATTTTCGAAGCGAAGAAGTGTTTCCAAGGCCACGAAATCTGAGTATCGGGTTTGTCCCCGATCTCACGCCGTAAGCTGCCCCCGCTCTGTTGTTGTCGGTCAATTATAGCCTTAGACTTTAAATTATTCATACTGAATATTCTCACACATATAACATACAACAGGTGGGACCGAGTAGGAAACGCATGAAGACAGGACGATTTACGCAGCTTTGTTCAAAACAACCCGGGCGTTTCCACAGGGCGCCCACACAATCTGTTCGTGTAACCGATGTAATTTTATGGTAAATGTACTGTATTTACCGTCTGCTCCCTGTGTAACGGTATATCGCTAAATATGTGTAGGCATCAAAGCTAACTAAACGTTGTGTTACCTTATCCTCGGTAAACTGTCGTTCTTTTGCCGTACAAATTGCATTTTGAGCGATTGTGAAGGAGTTTGAGTTCGCCGTTTGGTGTTCCTCTTAATAGAACTCAAACTCCCTCAACATGGCTCAAGATAATATTTCTGAGGCAAAAGGACGACAATTTACCGTAGGTAAGGTAACACAACATTTACTTAGCATTGATCCATGCACATATTTGGCGATGGTTTGCATCTGAAAGCATAAAATAAATTCGGATACTCACGTGTCCAGCCGTGTCCTAATTTTAGAGGAGGAGCAAGACCGGACCCAGGAGAACGCGGCGGAGTCAAGCCTACTACATTTTTCATGAATCAATAATATTACTTATTTATTGATATAAATAAATTAATACAACATAAAAGCTCGGAAGACTGATATTTTTGGAATGGTCCTTTGTAAAGATAAATATTTTTAAAATTATTTTTGCCCACCCAACTCTGACGTACAAAAAAAGGAGGTGCGACTTGAAGGGTCATTCATGAAAATTGTCAAACCGAGATAAAATAAACAAAAACAATTTGCACACTTGTAGCCTTGTTTAAAATTTATTTCAAAGTATAATTATCTTTCACATATATTAATGCAGTTCTGCACTGTTTCTCGAACATTTTATTTGCGCTTTTGAGGCAGTGTTAGTTAAAAACCACTGAACTGTGTCCTCACGACAACTATTCTGTTTGCAGGTTGTTTTGCGCTTTCTGTGTGTCACTCGATGGTGTGAAGAAGAGGGTACGCAGACGTCATCTAAAGACAGCCCCACAATGTTTCAGTACCGCATCATTTAGAAGTCTATTATTCGATTTGATTGACAGTTCTAACTCGTCACCATCAAAGCTGGCATGCAAGAGACATATCCCAGACTGCATCACTGTACCGGAGAGAATAACCTTCTTGCCTGAAAATATAAAAAGAACATTCGTTATAAACACCGAGTTTCATGGACCAAGACCCTAACATAGAAATAGTGTGGCGGTTAAAAAAAGCCTGTATTTTTACATCGCAGACATGGCAGCAGTAGAAGCTAAAAAAGAAGTCACTTAACATTGCATTTAGAAATTGTATGACATTTCTATAATACGTCCAATAACTTATAAATGTTCTGAGATCTTTCTGAGTCACCAATAAAGCGTATTCACTGAAGTGGGCAGCAGCTACGCAAATCTATTGGCACAAAAAAATGTTTTTTCATAAGCCTCAATTCCACAGCATTGGTTAAGAAAACCAACATGACCGCCGTTTCATTGTTTTGCGACAAGAATATGGCGAACGTAGCGTCATCAACGGGCACTGGATCCCTTTGTTACGCCACTATTTTAAGGGTGACAGGCTCTCTATTTGGGCGCGCGGACTTGCGGCTAAATTCCCCTTCCTTTCGAACGCCTGCCACGTGGATTAGGGCAAAGAGAAAGCCAGGGCTCAAATTGCGACTTACTGATGGGAGAAAAGTACTTTTCATAGCAGGTGCTTGATGGCGGGAGACGCACGTGAAGCGCTATACGAGAGCAGCCTGGGTAGAAGGCGCATGAGAAATTTAGGGCGCAATTAAAAACGGACCGCGAGGGATTGTTCTCCAACGAGTGCATCTTTTATCTCGCGATATAGAAGCTAAGACGAGAGTTCAATATAATATTTTTTTGTTACCCGGCTTATCTTGAATTCCACGTTCTTCTCTCTTGAATGCTTCTTCTTTGCGCTGGGCTAAATAACACCTGTTTTGTTGGTTCCTCCCCTTTTCACCATATTACACTCCCTGGGGCCCGTTTGCCGAAAGTCCCGAGAACCTTTCGGGCCCGATATCAAATATTCAAAACAAAATCTAAAGAATAAAAGCGAGGGCCCCTAAGCAACAGACCAGCCCATTTTGTCTTGCTGACTGGTAGTTTTATCAATATGTTATTTGCAAACAATGTACCAGAAACAGATTTCCAGGCCAAGTAATTCTTGGGAATTTTGATACACGCCCAGCGGGCGTATGAAGTCTGTTCTCCGGCTATTTTATTTTTTACCTATTATTTCCACCAAGTGAAGTTTCAAGGTGTGTTCAGCTTTCTCAGAGAGATCTTCGCAGTTCTTTAATGAGCTCGACACCTTTTGCTTCTTTTCAAACGAAGCGTTAGTCCATTTCTGGGCAAACTCCTCCGTAGTGATCACAAGTGGCCGGAGAATGTCGCTGACGCTCAAAGTGTGGTTAAAGTATAGATGCTTTAACGTCCTGTTGGGGTCTCTATATGAAATCTTGCCACCGAAGTTCATATGAAGCGCCGGAGACTTGTACCTTGAAACAACTTGATGACTCACCTAGCAGTAGGAAAATATGACACGCAGTGAGTGAGTGTGCGGTGCTCCAACAGGCCACCAAATCTATGGATGCGCTGCATTCATCGATGAATCATTTTCCAGCCTTTTAAGGGTTTCATATACACAAACTCATTGGACCATAAGAATTTCGGAAGAATGTGTGAAAGACCTTGAAAGGCCTGACAGCAAGGCCTTGTTTCCTTGCGTCGTGAATGCCCTTCACTGTAATAAGACTGTGAACAAGTTAGGTCCAATACAGTGGTGGGATTTATTACTGACTAAAGGAGAAAAAAATTAAGTAAAATAAGATACTTTTTGAGAGTATTAATTTCACCAATAATCTGGATCTTGTGACAATAAAGATGATATATAACACTGTCAAATATAAATTTTCAATGCTCATAACACAAAAAGGTAATCACGGGCTAAAGTTACGTTCTTACCCACTCAAGAGGGCCAATTTTTTCATCCTGAAGCTTGTTACTTGGAAAAGAATCAAACGAGCTAATCAGATTGGAGGGTGGCTCAAACACGCTAGTGACGTCATAGATTGGGGCATTCGCTTGATTTTGATTGGTTAGGAAAACAACGAGCACAAGTTCATTTGGTTTCCAGACTTTCTTAAGAGTAACTCGTAAGTTATTGTCACAAGAGAGTTCAACGGCTTCAGAAGAGTGCGGAAAATGGACCAAGTCTTCCGGTAATGAGATCGACGGGATGCCTTTAAGCTCTAGACATGGAAGCTGATCTGTATTCTCCTCGTCAAGCAAATGCGTTTTCTGTAAATAATTATGGGAGTACACCATGTGTTCAGTAAAAATACCAAGTAAATCGATACAAGAGTAATCTAGTATACAAATGACGACATGCAGGGCTCGAAAAATAAAGGACTCAAGCATGTCCTTTCAACAAGCAATTTTGACATTTTGTTACGCTGCGCCATTTGCGTGCTTGCTTTGCTTAATGATTAAGTAAATTAATGATTCGCCTGGACCCTTGCCTACTGGACAAGGGTCCAGAGCTTTAAAAGTTATGATGCATCAAGAATATCTACCGTGCGACCCGACGGTACTTTAAATGAGCCTTGGTCACATGTACCGTGCGCCATACGGGGGAATTTCGACGCCGGCGTATGGCCAAGCAATGGAGCGTCTACTAGATCAAATCATTTAAGGGAATGGGTAGGAAAGCTGCAGCAGACTGACAGCAGGCTTTTCCCAAGGAAGGCAATCCACGACAGTCTTGGATTCTGAATTTCACGTTGTTGATTCCGAATTCTAGGCACTGGATTCCGTTTGCGCTGTCAATAGAACTTGGATTCCGGATTCTAATTGTCAGCAGGAATCTGGATTCTTTGAGCTGAATTACGGATATCAAAGCCCAGGATTCCTGATTCCACGAGCAAAAGTTTCCCAAATTCCTTACATGGGGTGAATAGGCTTTGAATTCACAGAAACGTTGGGTGTAAAAAATATACAAAGAGAAAATATTTAAAGCTATTTAAAGTGACAAAGATTTGCATTAGTATGATGTAAAAAGAAAGAAAAATGGATCACAAGTTTTCCAAGCAAAAATATTTAAATCTGCGCGAAGCTAAGAAGTCTTACCTGTTCAGTAGTCGTATGACCAGTATCAGCGTGACTTGTACGTAATAACATGACAGAATCATCGTGACTTAAGGGTAAACATTTGCTACTATCCTCGTCACTTGTAGGAACAGTCACGCCAGGATCGTTACCAGTGACCCCGAACAAATGATCCTCGGTTTGGAAGGCTGGTTCTGGAATATCAAAGGAATGATTGTCATGCGGTGGCGCCACGTCTATAGATGATTGAATGGTGTAAGTTTTAGAACGTTCTGTTGCTTCTACGCTGTCGTTAACTTTAACACTGTCAAAGTCATACAAAAGCTCCACATTCGTGTTTTCTATTTCCCTCCTGAACGCAGGACGTTGCGATGAACGTAGTTCATTATCTACAACTGCTGATCCAGGATCAGGAACACCAATGTTTGTTTTTCTTGAATGTCTCAACCCTTTCCTTGTTGCCAACTGACCCCTGCCTGCAGATGAACGTGGTTTTTCTGCAACACCGCTGAAAAGCTGAGCGGCTAGTTGCTGTGTGTGAACCTCGTCTTCAAGCGACATAGCAGAACTAGTACTAGCCTAGCACAGAAAACAAAAGTCAAAATAACATGATTAATAGGGGAAAATAACTCGTGGTTGGTAGCTAGGTTATTTTTTCTTTAAGCTCATTGGGCTTATTAGTCGCTGTAGACCTTCTCAGGAGATTTGACCCTTTGTCTTGTTTGAAATCAAGGGTAAGAACGAGCATAAATATGTATAAATAAGAAAACGATAGACTCGTTGAGTACTGTCACGTGATCTAAATCGATGAGCTGAAAATTCAATGAAAGTGGCCCGGTTTATAGCCATCTAGCTCTCTGCATTTGCTGCTAAGCAATTTTCCAAATTATTAGCCCAAACCCCCCAGAAGCCTTGACGAGTAGCGAGGGATTTACAACATCACAATCTTCTCCACTATAAATGCCAAAATGATTGCTATATGTAAAGTAATCTAGTTTTGATCGTTCCTTACCTTGGCACTTGTTTTCACCACTACATTATCAGATTCAGTGCTTCGTGACGACGAATCCGATTTACTGTTAGAATCTACCGACTCAGACCGTACTTGATATTTTGCATATCCGCTAGGTCCCCACACGGCCTGACCTGAAAACAGTCTTTTACTAGACGCAGGTTCATCAATGGTTTTTTTCTTGTTTTTCTTGTTTCTCTTGCTGACTGTGGGTTCGCTATCACTAGTATTATCGACAGATCTGCTACTTTTCTTTTCCACTTCAGGCTTTATTTCTGGTTGTGGAGAAGGCTTACTGGTTTTTTTCAAAGGATTTTCGTATGGTCCAAAATTCAGAGCTGGATGGGAATCGGGAACTTCTGCAAAGAAGAAAACGATTACATGTATCACAAGAAGTAAAATGCTGAATCAGTCACTGAACCAACCGAAATTGAGGCAAAGAAAAGACACCACCTTCAATGGATCTAAGGTTATAACGATAATAACAATAATAAAGATAATATCATAGGTGACGAATTACTCCTTAATTTTGGCGCGAAACTTCTGCGTTTATTTGTAATTTCACAATTGCTATGGCAACCTTCCGTACGTCTCAGTGTCAAGATGGCGACGAAGTTTTAAAATGCCATGAATGAAGATGTCATGGCACAAAACGACGCTTTAGAAAACCTGAACACACAAGAGAACATCAAATAGGATTCTAACAGGTATTTTGCCGCAATAGTCTGAAACATTCTGAACTTTATAAGCCAAATTTAAGGTCTAAACATTTGTGAGAGTGGTGTTCTCGATCGATACGATCCAGGATAAACATGTCAAAAATCCAAGATTGCTAACGTAATTCGTCACCCATGATATTAATAGGTAATCAAATGGTATACTCGTGAAATTACGGAATAATTTCACTTGCGTTTTGTCCAAATCCTAATAATTTCCCGAGCCTTTAAACGCAAGTGAAATTATTCCCTAATTTCACTCGTCACCATTTGATTACACATCCCAATTTCTTTTTCCCCTCAACTATAATGCAAGCGGAAAAGATTTATTAATTTCAATATTACGTACCAAATAATACGTACTCACCTTTGGTCTTGTTTTCAATGCTTCGCTCACTCATTGGTTTATAAGGGGAACTTCCATTTGACAGCGCCTCTGCTACTAAGCCATCCAGAAAAGACAAAGATTCGTCCACCTTGAAGGAAAACATGATTCACGCACAGCAAACAGGTTATGTTAGAACACTAGACTTATCAACTCGACTCACACCCTACCCCACCTCAAAATAGTTGAACCTCCAACACACTATCCGTCGGGGCCACTTTTATTGTTTCAGCGGAAACAGTTACCAACATCATCTTCCTGCAATGTTCAGCTGTAATTTTGCGACCCTATTTTAGTCTAGGCACTAAAAGTACCTACAATATCCCAGTCTGATTATGTACCAAAAACTCCGTTCTTCATACCAATCAGCAATCCCCTGATTTCCACTCCGTACTGAAACTGCTTGAAAACACGCCCACCCATCTCAGCGGTGCAATAGTACATATCTTTACTCTATGGCTGCATCCGCAGGCATGCAAGATGAAGCAAATCCTGTATTTTGATTGGTGGCTACCCGAGCGGGCAAAATGAGCCTATCTTTCAATCATTTGACTGAACTAACCTCCAGATCTTCACAACAGCCATCTATAGGAAGAACACTTTGCCAAAGGAACGTGTTCTGAGAGAGTTCCTGGATTTCTGAACAACGCTGCAGATCGTTAAAGAAAGGGAACACCGTAAGAAAAGACATTATTCCACAGTTTCCACAGTTTAACTACATTGCAAAGGAACAATCGCTTCATGCTATTGGTACGTGGAATAGGGAGGTGATAAGAGACCTTGTATCATGAGACTTGTGGTATTTCAAAGATAACAGTTTCTCAGAGAGGTAATCCGGTGCACATCCATCCAAGATTTTTTTGAGCAGAAGTAGTCTTCTTTCAATGAAGATTTGATTAATGCATGGGTAGCCACCCAAGTTCCAGAAATAGCGGCAGGATTATAGCCTGAAACGGAGCATCCAGTATAATACGCGCACATCTTTTTTGAAATTTAGAAATCTCATCCAACAATCCTACATTACAACTTCCCCAAACGGAAACACAGTACTCAAGAATAGGCTTAATACTAGCATTAAATAAAATGATGCGTTGTTTAACTGGTAGGAATTTTTTAATGCGAGCCAGAAAAGCAACGCGCTTTAAGAGTTTTTTTTTTCCTGAGATTAGCTATGTGGGATGACCAAGATACGGAGGGGTCGATATCCAGTCCCACGAGACGTTCCTCTTGAGTTTGCTTCAGCTGCCTATCATCCAAACACAGCCTTTTTTGTGAAAAAGAAGTACAATGAAGCTTTCCGGAATGACTATTATTTGAGAATACGCAAAGAAACTCTAAGCCAAATCTCGTACCCATGGTCTTTTTGGTCCTAGAATCTAAAGGTCCCTTTTCCTGTTTAACAACAAACATAATACATTATAAAATATGCCCATTGTTCACTTTCTTACCTGTCTGAGCTCAACATCCACGCCACTCACGTGTTTTTCTAACACATCTCTCGTGCTCTCCAAGAGCTGCCCCATCTGAGAAGTCACTTTTCCAATAGCACTCACGACCCAGGGCTTGGTACTGGGATCTGTAAGTTGAAGCCACCTTACGGTTACAATCTTAAGAGAGGGGTAATGACAAGAGAGGATAAAAAAACAACAACAACAATGCAATACACGTGCAACGGAAGTGAGGACGTAACGGAGAATTTGCCCAGGTATGTGACAGAACTGAACGACTGTTCTTATTAATACACATCCTATGTACGTTTCTCTATTACACTGATGGGCATAAGCTACGTTTTGTAGCGTTGAGTCTCGGTAAACTAGGAATGCGAGACGAAACTGGAATACGACTGTGCTTCTTCAGTATGCGGTCTCGACTGCTACTTCTACTGATCAAACGCTCTTATCCGCCTCCATGTTCTCTGTTATTTATGCAACAAATAAATGCCGAAAATAGGCCACGTGCAGACATCTCCTATACCTTTGTTGCCCAAGGGGTAACAAAAAAAGGAGACGTCTGCACGCACGTAGGCTATGCTGAAAACGAAAACGGTGTAAGTCCGTGTGAATGGATCTACAACCGACGCCCGACTTCTTGAATTTTAGCGAGTCATATCAAGGATTCATTTGATTTGAAGCAAGTTCCTTTTTGATGTTACCTTCAAATTTCCTTTCCATTAAAGAAAACAATTCTTGAAGAATGACTTGAGGGTCCAGTTCCGAGAGTGTGTATGAATATTCACCTAGGACCTTTAAAAAAGAAAGCATAAATCGGTCTTTGAATTGAACGGCGAAGGAAATACTGTCATTACTTTGTCTTTTCATTACAAAGTATTCCTTCTGGAAACCAAAAGTTATTTATTACTATACTGGCAGCAGTGGTGGCATCCAATAACACATCAACCCGTCGGATCTTCGATTTTTTGCCTTAAAGTGACTATAATTACGTTCATTTGATCATACTATATGCAACAGTTTATTTTAATGAAGGAAACACGAGAAGAAGTGTGTTTTTTTTTTTCGCCCTAGACCAAAAACGAAGTACAAACTATACGTTTAAATAACCAACTTCGACGTATCTACATATCGAATAAAACACTCTCCTTTTGATGTCTATTTGATATGTATCCGAGTGATTGATTATTTTCAAGGCTGTGCTCTAAGAAAAATTGGAGGGAGCTGGGCAGTGATCTGAACTTGTGAAATCCAGGGTGCCCAGCATATAATTTCTATGAAAAAAAAAACAACTTGACAACAACAGCAACAACAAAACAAGATTCTCTAGTCGCCCAGGAGCAGAACGTACACGCAACGGGCCACCACGCACTGCATGAGCACAACCTTGATTTCTTTTTAAAATATTCAAAGTAAAATTTCGCCTTTGGGATTACTGTCAGTGGTTACTGTTGAACTTTGTAAAAAGCAATAAAGTAGTTCACTGAAAACTCACCCAGCAAATTACTCGAATTAGAATGTCTGGCAAAACAGGTTTTTCAAGTAGATCTATGTATGAATTAACAGCAAATCGACGTAGGTCGTTATCTGCATCTTCGTCCTCAGTTCCTGTTGATGAAAGAATGATTCAATGTAATGTAGCCTGTCCCAGGCTCCAAGATAGTAGGGAAAGCGGATCGAGAAAAGGTGAGCGAGACCCGCGTGGGGACTGGGGAGAGACCGGGAAGTGGAGCCTGAAGGCATTGTCTTTAATACCTCATTCCGGTGTACCAACTCCTGATATACACTACGATTGGTCAATTGTGACAGTTTACTTCACCAATTTTGTCCACAATGACTTAGCTTCGCGCGCGCAGATTCAAACAAACTTGGCCAGCGTGTGAAACTCCCCTACGTCGCACATTCACTTTGACACAAGAAAGAATTATTTCTCAGCATTCGGGCAGATCACTACTTCAAATGCAACACAACACATGGCATAGATAGCGGGGTTTTTATTCATGTAAATTAGTTGAATGGTGCGCTCATTTTGGAGGTGAAGCAAATCACTTAAGTCGTGACCACAACTAACCTTCAGCTAAAAGTCGCATCATGTTATGAGCCACAGCATCTCGTACAAGTGATCCACCCAGTTCAAACACCTCATTCATTGTCACAATGTACCACGAATTATCAGGAGCATATTTGACAGTAAGTTAAGGGTAATTATACCGTAAGATATTACTGATAGAACAATAATAGGCAGAATCATTGGCATTCAGTTTCACCAAGTCGGATTCAAAATCATTCTCGGGTACAGAAGCTGACGTTATGTCTGTCACGCAATCTCGACTCAAGAGTAACGTTTCCATCAAACACTTTTTGATAGTAAGGCGGGTAAACTTGAGCTGACCGGCCAATTACAAAGAAATCGGTTGTGTGACTGAGGAAACCGATCGAAGCATAAAACTCGAGTCAAAATTACACGATTTCTTCATGTACGACGCTCACTAGTATTTGAACAGTGAAAATGTAATAAGGAATCACGGGTGGCAGGGAACGTTTATGTGCAACTACCATCTTTTACAAACTGCAATATTTCTTCATGTTTTAAAAGATATCTCTCAGAAAGTTCCGTGATCCTGTCAACCAACTCTGTTTTAAAATGTACATCTGCATCCGTAGTTGACTTCAGATATGCCAACAACTTCTCACAAACTGTTTCCACGTTTGAGGCATTTGTTATGTGGCAAAGAAGGTCCAAAGTCTGCAAAGAGATTATAAAAAGGGTAAAAAAGGTGTATCAAGTACACTAAGTGCTCGCAAGTTATCGTTATCATTATCTTAGTATTAAAAATGTACTCGACATTTCTCTCTCGGATACCCGCGGTTTCCTGTCACTTCTCTTTTCTTCTTTTTTGGGCTGCGTAGCAGGCGCTTGGAAGTAGTGGGCGAAAGAGAGAACGGGCGCACGCGAGGGAGACACGCGAGGGGTACCTCTCCCCTCGTGTGTCTCCTTCTCGCGCGTAACCATGCTACACTTTTGACGTCATCGGTTAATTAATCGCAAAATTGTTCCAAATTTGGTCAACAGTAGCTGGTTATGGTGAATTATGCCTGTGCTTTTAGCCAATCAGAAACGGAGAAATATTTTGAATGGATAATAATAATAAATATTTTAAGAAAGCTACTATTTGTTTAAAATAAGAATGAGTGCTGCGCCTTAACAGATGGGGGGGGCTACACTCTTCCGGATTTCACGGCGCTGTCGCAGTTCGGTTTTGCAAATGTAAACCATAAACATCGGGAACATAGAATACAGAATATAGAAACACTGGGACAAAATTGAACGCAAGGTGACCAAAATACATAAACAACTCAGTTGAGAAATTAATTTTTTTGTATTTTTCACCTTCACCACAGTCTCTGTAGACACTAAACTCTTTATTCACAAAATAAATAGCCTACATACCTTTTTCCTGAGTGTCTCGTCAGGATCATTCAGACAGTCGATAATGACTCTTTGATACGCTGGTTCCAAAACAAATCCACTGCCCACTTGTAGCAAAGATGTCAGTGTCTTTATCCCTGTGTAAAGCGAACTCAGTTAACCCTTTAAACCCTAAGAGTGAGTGATCAGCATCAAATTTCTCTTTGTAATATCACTGCTTTGTAAAACAGAGTGGTAATGAGAATTACGGGCATGATCACACCAGGTGAATTGGCTTGATATTTTGTCAACTTCTCCCCACTACTTCTTTAGGAAATGGATAGGGGCAACAAATGAGAATTCAAATTTTGATCCTAGGGTTTAAAGGGTTAAACAACCTCATATTGTTTTAAAATTACAAAGACCACAGCCTAATTCACCGAAACGAGAGATCAAAGCAGTATACTGATTCAACTATCAAAATCGATCGAAACGAGTGGTTGGTTCCGAGACTGAAGGCAATACTAACTGAAGTATGGCCAGCCTGCAAATACAGCCGCCTCTTATCGCACCCTCCGTCTCTCGCAAAACCTCCCCTGTAATCGGTAGCCATGAAAGGCGGCTGTATTTAAAGTTTCGCCCAAAAGTCGTTTCGTCTACAAGTCGATTTGCCTACACTGAGGTCGATGCGCAATGTGATCTCAGTTGCTTCGCCTACACATTTCAGAATGTCAGCTTCACTTCACACACTTCACAGTACAATGTTTAGGCTGAGTGTAAACTTTAGTGTATAAGAAACACCTTAAATCATGTAGGCGAATCGACCTCAGTGTAGGCGAATCGACTTCTAGGCAGAACGACCGGTTACAAAGTATAGCCCGGTCCCTCGGTACCCATGAAACCAAAATGACTACCCATACCGGTAAGCGCTCGATCCTTTCGATATTACGACAAAATAGAGGACTGGAACAATCTAGACTTACCCATGTATCTGATGTCATTAGTTTTGGCCACAAGGAATACCCGTACACACTTTGCAGCTTTATCAATCAAACCTTTGTCAGGATATATACTGGTTATCGTCCTCAAGCATTCATAAGCCACAGCTACAGCAAATAGAGAGAACGCCAAGAAACATGGAAGTCTTAGCAAAAAAGTAGAATCACGATTTTTTTAAAAATTAAAATGTGCAGTTACAACTCACGTGCGTTAGATTTTTCTTTCCGTACAAGTCGTGCAACAACTCAAGAGAAGTTTTGGGTAGAAGTGTACCACTGAGGCCTTCAAACCCAGAAGAAACCTTACTTTAGAACCATGAAGTAATTTTTTAATGAAACATCAAGATTTTTTGGACAATAAAAAAAAATTGGAACCACAAAATGTAGACCAGCCACGCCCAACCTTTACATTCGTTGATTCGATAAAGTAATTTTTTAATGTAACATCAAGATTTTTTGGACAATAAAAAAAATTGGAACCACAAAATGTAGACCAGCCACCCCCAACCTTTACATTCTCTTCAAAGGGCTTCGGTCCAGAAAGATACCCTGGTCAAGACGCTACATAGTGAAAATGTATACCCTGTTTAAAGCACAAGACCCTGAAAACTATACCCCACCCAGGTTGACAAAGACATCGAGGTTTAACGAGGACAGTTTGGAGCATTGAAAATTTTAATTAATGACCTTAAACATTGGGTTGCAACTAATTAACAATTAAACTACAGAGGATTAAAGTTTTTTCAACTCAAAGATAGCATGCAATCTATGCACTTAGGACAAAGCTATATTTTTAGTTGAGAGTCAGTAGTTGTCCACAATGTTGTAAACTCCGATGACATTCCAATCACAGTAAAGAGGTCGTTAAACTTGAGATGGGGAAAACTTACCATAACTGATAGGAGAGCTGGTGTTTAGATTTGACAAAGTCTTTCCTAGTATCGCATACATTTGCTTGCTAGCTCTGCAAAATATTATAATTAAGGTCACGAGAAAGATTCGAATCCTTTGCTGTATAATGATCACTCTGTACTCTCGAGCTGCAAACAGGTAGTCTTTACATTTTATCCGCGCGCTCCACTATCGAACGCGCTAATGGAACAGGCTACTTTATTGCTATGGCTAGCTACGCGAGCGGGCAAGATGAGGCGAAGCCTGTGTTCTAATTGATAACCCGAGCGAGCGAGAAAATAAATAGAACAAATCCTTTTTCACTAAGCTTCTTTGGTCGCTGCGCACATTTCACCTTTCATGATTTATGCAATTTTTTTATTCCCTTTTCCTTCCTGCTCTTGTAACATACTGTAATGTGTGGAACATCTTGTAACAGTGCAAAAAAATATATATACAATCTGGAATCTTAATCTGAATCTTGTTCGGTTGAATATTGACCTTGTTGTTCTTTTTTGTTTTGTTTGTTGTTGCTGATGCTGTTATTACTTTGATTTTGTTGTTGCTGTTTTAAGCGTTTTTTATGGACCTTGAAGACAAACGCAAAAAGGCCCTTCGGCCAATATCCAGCCTCCTTGGCCTCACGCTTGCTCAATTATAGCGCGTTTTTATTCGCCAATTGTCCATGGGGGACACAGTTGTTACCACTGGAGAAGTTCTACAGGCGCCCCAAGCTCACGTTACGATAGTGGAATGTAATTCACTTTCTGGGACTAGTTGGTATCGCGTGACAGTCCATCGTTTGAGATGTTGTATGAGAAACAAAATACATACACTCCATTCATAAGACGAATAAAAGTGGAGTTACAGGGGTCACACATTAAAGCCAAAAAGTCAATTAAATCAATAAATTAACAACAGAACACACCAGAAAACATCACAGGTAAGTCTTCTTTGTTCAATTTTAAAAAAATGTTAAATTTATCGATATTTAGCGCTCGCAGATCTCAGTATTTTATTTCTCATACATTTGAACGTCTCAAAGATAGCCTGTAGCGCGATACCGACTCGCTCGTGACACAGAAAGCGAATTCCATTCTATCTCGTAACATGAGCTTGGGATGCCTGTGGTTCTACAAAGACCACTGACCACTTCTTGTTGACTCACTTTTCATTATCTGCCCCTAACAATCCCAGTATCTTTAAAATTTTAATCTGTATCCAAGGTGCTGCCACTCCATGATAGTCATAGTCAGTTGCCACTTTGCCCTCTAAGATTATCTTTTGAAGACTTACAAAAGATGAGGCCAAGGACTTGAATTTAGTTGGATTTTCCTGTCAATACAAAACAACACGAACACCGGCAAGCACTACACATATACATATCCACCTCCAATTTACATTATTTCCTAAAGTATGACTGCTTTATTCCATGAGTTCCAAACTGACATTATGGGCATTATAGGGTGTATTTTACTGTGCAATAACTGTGGCAAAAGTTGCCCCGGACAATAAAATCCCACCCAATCCAACAGGATGATACCTGTAGTGAGACTGATTCATTGATCCCATTGAAGAAAAGTTGAAATTTGTCTGTATTTTAAGTTCACAAAACACAACATTTTGAAATAACTATCCCCCATATAACGTCTTGTAAAGCACTGAGATTCTTAAACATGATCATTGCTAATATGACAATACCGAAATACCATTTCACGGTTATTTTTCAACTTTTGACAAGGATCGGTTAACAAAAAATCCGTGACCACAGCTAAAAGGTGCGTATAAAAATGGGAAAATCGCCAAGTTTGGTATTGATATATTAAAAACTAACGAAGATACAGCTTCACAATGTCACGAACTGAAGGGAGGGCTCAAATTTGGACCCCACAATACGTTTTTAAAATTTTGCAACTTTCTTATATTATTTATTCTTAACCTTCACAGTGCGACTACTGTAACCGGGGCCGCAGACAAAGTTGACCAATCGTATTACAGAAAAGTAACAATACATTCCGAGAAGTTGGTTGAGGGCCAATCAGCTGCTCGTAAAAAAACAATGAGTTACTCGAAGCACAAAATTTAAATATCGATAGGAAACGTTTTTCAAGAAAGCAGAATGTTTTACCAGACAATGTTTTTCTATTCGAAACATTACATACAACACAAGCTTGTATTTTTTCATCTAACAGCAGTTTCTCTGCTACATTGCCGCGCTTTGCAATAACATGCTACCTCAAGCCAAAAATATAACGAACGTCTACGTCTTTCGCCTCAGTCTTTCATTAACTCTAACAGACCTCTCAGGAAACACAGACTTTCTTTAGCGGGTTCAAAAGATCGCGTCTGTAGGTTGTAATTGGCTGATTTCAATCCATGTTGTTGGTTTCGTTTCGTCGTAATTATGATTGACAACTAATTTTCTCGGAATGTATTGTTATTTTCCCGTAATCCGATTGGTCAACTTTGTCTAGGTCTGTAATGGCATAGAATATTTTGCGAGAGGAAAAAATATTAGCCTTTCTCTTGATGCAGCATTCGCCTGTACAGCTGTATCTGTGTTTTGAAGTGGGCTAAATAAAATTAGAGCAATCCATGTTGCCAGGAGTTCTTTTTACCTTTATCAGTTCAAAGAATAAGTGCAGAGATGCTGTCATTACACCAGGGTCTTTATCGCGAGCTGCCTTTGTTACATGGTTTACCACATCAGGAATAGCTGATGGATTCTTCATATAAAAACTATGTAGTGCCATAACTGCCTTCTTACGCACAATATCCCTGAGAAAAACACACCACGTTGACAAACGTATCGCCATGTACAACTACATACCGTACATAAAAGTACTTGAACAAAACACACCATGTTGACAAACGTATCGCCATGTACAACTACATACCGTACATAAAAGTACTTGAACAAAACACACCATGTTGACAAACGTATCGCCATGTACAACTACATACCATACGTAAAAGTACTTGAACAAAACACACCATGTTGACAAACGTATCGCCATGTACAACTACATACCATACGTAAAAGTACTTGAACAAAACAGGAAGGTAAAAATGATATAAGTTAAAATTTGTGTTGTCATTTAATAATACATACTAGCAATAATCAAAGGTTACGGAGTGCGGACGAAAACGATCGGTAACCTGCGATCAGGCTTCTTTTTTTACGCTTCCATCGCTGCGCTTTGCGTAAGTTTCACGTGACAGATAGTCAACACGCGTGATCAGATTACGAGTGATAGGATGTCCAAAGGCGCGTGATCAAATTGCGTTCTTCGCATTCCATTCATTCTTAGTGGAAGTCCAAACGAACGCTGGCTACATACATGCGACGCATGCGTAATAACAACCTGGAGATTAGGACTGCGGGCTCCTCTTGTCGCCCGCAATGAATAATAAAAAAAAACAGATGAATTAATTTTAAGAAAAACGTTAATCTAAACATCACAAAATTTTCACCAGCTACATGTGTTCCGGCAGCCATAGATGCGCATGAACAGTTGTGACACGTAGATATATATTTTTTAGCAACTACTATAATTTGCGGTCTGTCCACTTTGAATACACATAGTTACTATATGTACCTAGAGAAGCAGACTGCATGAACCTAGCATGTGCTCTTGCACTCCATGAGTCTCTAAATACAACTGTGTCACTTTAAAGATTTCAAGTTGCCAGGTAAATACAACAAGTAGGCGGGAAATAAAAAAGACAGGGACTTCTTTTGTTTTTTTTGTTTTTGTTTTTTTCTGTTTTTCGAAGAAAGTAGCCGCGGGGCCACGTTCATAGTTGCCGGGGAAAATCCCCGGCCCCCGCCTCTTATTAGAGAGGTTAAGCATCACGTTTACGTCAATTGTGCCACGTGACCAAGTTTCCCCATTACATGTACTCGTCGTTTACTGTTCATTAATTCTACACTTAAATTAGTAGTTTCACGCAATTTTGTCAACAAGAATTGTTTTGAGCTGTTTTTATCAGCTCATTTTCTATTTTGAGAAAATCTCAACTTGAATCTGACGTTTGCTGTATATGAGAAGCTTAACCTGTCTAATGACCGCCCTGCCATATCTCACTGGATAGTGCACAAGCTCAAAATGAGGTTCCAAGGTCATTTAAATCCCGCCTAAAGAGCTCATGGCTGAGGACATGCTGATTTTCGTATCTTTCGCGGGAGCTTACCAATCACATGATACATGTGTAATTAGCCTTTGTAGCCAGCAGGATTTAGCGGGCAAGTGCTGTTTTTTTTGGCAGTGGAGCAGCAACAATCCCTAGTAGCTCCACTGCCAAGAAAATACTACAGGTCATCATAACCCTGTCAGCTACACAGACTACATGATAATGACAGCTCACTGTATCATCATTATTTCTATTTTACCAACGCCAAGTCGACTTTAATTATGTTTAAGATTATTTTAATTGGACTAATAATCAATTAATGATTGCTTGCTTAACAACTGACTGATTGATGGACTGGTCGATTGATTTTCATTCACTCTTTCATTCAGTTATTGACAGAACGCAGCAAAATATTAGTAAAAAGAAGTTATGTCTGACCAACCTTTTAGACTGAAGTAATTCTAAAACTTTTGGTAGTATTGCAGGCATCATTTCCTTATTGATCAACTTGCAAACAACAGTCAGAGCAAAGCAAACCTCTAAGACATTAGTACTGCAAAGATCCTGGTAAAAAAACAGAAAATTAATATTACTAACTAGCTTTACTATGATAAATAATTATCACTTGACACCAGGGCAGCAGGCTAAGCCGTAGTAAATATTTGGTTTCTGTTTCTGTCCTTTTATACTTAGCAAAATAAGCAGAGATTAATTTTAGAAGATTATTATTAATTCAAGCTATCCTTCAAAAGCATTTTTTGGTAACCTATTAGACAAACTGTTAAAACCTGGTTTGTTTGTGTCTTTCTTTTAAACCAGTTACATGTAGATTATTCGTTAAAAAAAAAAACATTTCTTTTGGTGCTGAGAATTTATGATAAAGCGCCATCATGCTCTTTTCTCAGTCTGAATAATGGAAATATAGAAACAATGAAATAACTGGCCCTACAGTTGTAAGTAGACTGTTCACATTGCCCTAGATTTCTCGGTAAGAATGTCGAGATCAGGTGTTGACCCCTGTGGGCAGCCATGTTGGTTTCAAATGTACAGGGTCTAGCCTGGGATGTGTATGAGGGAGCAGGAAGTAGTTTGGGAGAAGGTGAGAAAAAAAGAGACTTTTCTCTTTTCAGGTGAAAGTGAAGAAGAGCTCCCCTAAAAACTTGTCCGCCAACTATTGTACATGTACATGTACTGTTATTACAAGAAAGGCAACGTTTATCTCAAAGTTCACTTCTTTGAGGTCTTTTCCAGCATGCACCCTTTTGCTTTTAATTTTTTTTTCAGGCTGATTGAAGTATTCAACCCAGACACAAAACACAACATTGAACATGTCAGATTTAAAATGACACAAACCTTTTGAAGGGTGTTAACCAGCAACACAATAAGTTCATGATCCTCACTCAGAAATAGTGATGATACCAAATAACCTGAAAAAAAGTAAAAGAAACTGATAAGAGAGAATACGTCATGTATGTGACTTTTTCCACAATGCTTTGCACATGAAATATTACATGCAGCTCTTTGCATGTACTGATCAGTGCTAAGTATGATCAGTTCTGTGTAATTGATCATTATGATCTAGACAAAACAAAATATGTACAACTATAATTATCTAAATGCACAGTCAAACCTTTAAAAATAATAATAATAATAATAATAATATTTATTGCTTTTATTGTGCATTTTAACATTAAAAGATACGATCATGATTTATGTGTGAAACCTCTTTTAACCCTTTAAGAGCGGATGTCAGTAAATATCGACCAGAGGTCTACAAAAGTGAAAAATCGAAAATTCTCAAAAAAATTCACAAAGTAGCACTAGGTAAGGTATTAACATAAATTTTATTTTATTTCGATCCGATAATTATTTTCCACGTCACGTACGGGGGGGTTATTGGTTTCGCGGCTCTCGCACCGGGTTTTCCAGGCCCGAGACCATGTGTCGCAAAAAAATCGTTTTAAAATTCAAATCCATTGTATGCGGACAACAAATAACTTATTCAGAAGAGTACTTAATTGCACACATTCTAAGTGGTGATTTACTCAGTTTGAACGAAAGTGTAATATTTTGGAGATTTTTCATTATTTTCAATATTTTTAACGTTTTCGTTCAATGAAAAAATGGCAAATTTCAAAGCCCAAAATCGTCGACTGGTACCTCGATTTCAGTAACGAGTCTTATACCACGTTAAAGAGCGTTATCTCTTCTTTCAAAATCTGTTTTCAAAACTACGGGCAACTTAAAAGAAAATGTTTGAGGCCAAAAAATACAAGTAGTACTTTTCTGAAATTTGAGCTTTCCAGACGCGGCGGGCCGATGCTAAAAATTTGGAAAAATACACTAAGAAATCAGTTTGAGCAATAGTGGTTTCATGTTATCAGCTTTCAGAAACCAAGACGTGTTTATACAGCGATCTGATATAAATTAATGCCGTTTGCTATCAAGAAAGGCAGATTTAAGCTGTCAACTCCTGCAAAGTGCACCAGTCACGTGAAGTTGTCAAAGGGAGGGCAAAGCACTAATATTAAAAAGTCTTAAAATTCAAAATGTTTTACGCCCATGAAATCAGATTTTAGCGCAAAACAATGTTGTGAATGTCTGTTATTCGTACCTTAGCATGGTGTTTCCATATATTGGAAATGTCAAGTATCCTCACTGGAGAACATACCAAACAACAACGTTTCAAATCCAAGCGCCAAAAGATCGTAAACGGCAAAGATTGTGTTACATTTCACAGAACGACCGCTTACCACTGTTGTCACTCCTTTTTTCGCTGGAAGCTACGAGGAGTTTTCATTCCGTCATGAGTGATTCTTGATCAGCGTTTCCTTGAAAGTACGACCCCCGGACAGGTGATAACTGAGGACGTTTCGTCAAGACTCCTGTTGTTCAGTTTCAGGCTTTAGCAGGTGCGTAGTCAGGATTTTTCCGGAGGTACGCCCAACTTTTTCTACATCTTCTTCCCCCCTCCCCCCCCCCCCCACCCCAAATCTCAACATTTTTTTAAGGTGCCTTTATTAAAGGTGGGGTTAACGGTTGTAAGCAAAAGCATTTTTGCTGTTTATGAAATGACACAACCTCTAAAATTCTTTAATTCTGTCGGCTTGTTATGTTCATTGACGTCAACCGTTTATCATTAATTCAGCTATTAAAAACCAAGCTTGTAGTACCTCCGACTTTAGTTTACAAATGACTCTTTTTACCCCTTTTTGTCACATTATTTTTGACCGACAAAAGCACCACACATTGACGTAATTGTGCCCTACTTCGTCTACTGCGAAGACAGGTCGTGGAGAAAACAACGCGTTCACACTTTACATCATCAAGCTTGCTATATAAACAAATCATCCAAGATTCGGTTCTCCAATTAATGTCGTCGCTTCTCTGGAAACCGATTTTTTTTAGTTATGTTTATTTCATTCTATTTTTTTCCTCACCGTTTTCGGGTACGCACGTGCAAACCGTGCGTACAAGTAGCTACGCCCCTGTGTAGTGTCCTTAGCCCTGAGCGTTCCTCTCTTGCGGTTTTCGCGGGAGTTCAGGATGTGGTCCACCCAGTATTTCACGTCTCTTTTAAATGAGAGGCAGCACTTCTTGTTTACCGTTTCGTTATCAGAAAGCGCTTAGCCTTTCATTTAATTTTGATCAAATTTTTATCATTTAGTTACTCAGTATACGTTCGATCCTGTCCTTGTAAACTTATACTTTTATACTTTAAGGGAGCTTAATACCTATATTAATTTTTTCTTCGTTTAGTGTCGTCCAAAAAACCCAGTTTTTTGGCATTTTTTAAAAAAGCAAGAAAAAGAAACGACAAGGTTTATTTTTTTTGGACTTAGATTAATTCTTTTAATCTAAAAAATTAGCATTATAACATCATTTCGAGACATACAACGTTCGGTGGTGTATCCTCTTTGCTTTTTACCCTTTTTGGGCCTTTTTTTTATGAAATTGACCATCAAATTTTCCGCCATATTGAGTTTGTGTCGATTTGGTGACCATGTCTTGTTGTTTTCAGTCTCCACGGCAATGATGCTGGTGTTTCAGGCCTCCCTTTCTCAGATTTCTTGTGATTTTTTTTTTTCACTCCACCGACCGACCCGCCCAAAACCAGGAAAACTATTCGACGCTAAACGAACGAAAAGGGGATGACCTAAGCCTTATGGTTTCTTTTTGGGCTTCCTCACCACATTGCTTCTGCGTGTTTCTGTATACTCGCTTTAGCTTTGTTTTGTTCTTTTTTGTCGGTAAAATAAACTGAAACTGTACAAAGACCCTCAATATTCCCTTTGGAGGTTCTCGAACGCGCATAAAAAAAATGAAAAACGCGATGATTTATTGACCGCAAGGGTAATGGGGTGGGGTTAGGGCTCGTTACTGCACTCCGGTTCACTCGTACGCTGTCAAATGGTCCCGAAATACAAAATGAAAAATGACTGTGGACAGACTATTCACGTCTAGACATCAAGCATCTTTTAAGATGGGACTTATCGCCTCTCCCTGTTCATGGAGTTGATTCAAGGTGTTGACGTTAATTTCGTGATGCCCTGCATGTTGCCAGGACATGTTTCAAAAGGGCCTTTCCAAAGGTACGGAGTCCGCCGTCACCTTGTCAACCGTGCGAGAAATGTTGTACTTCACAAAAACAAAGAGAAGTTATTTTCGATTTGCCCCGCCCCCTACCCCCTAAAGTCCCCGACAGGACCGCTTCAAAGTACTTCCCATGTGGTTGCGCGGGGATAGTAACAGGTCTACCTAATTGCACCGTGCGTCAATGACAGTTTAGCTCAATCAGAAGCCTCTTTTCCCTGGCTAGTTCAAGGTGTGTACACCTCCTTTAGGCTGTTGTTTTCGGTTCTTACTGAAATTTTTGATCTTGAGGAAATTCACAACGACAGGAGTAGGTTATGGGCTTTTTTCCTAGCCCTAATCCTACATCACGGGAAATCCCTCAGGTTAGGCAAGAATTCGATAGTCCTTCCATAATCATCCATTTTTTCGCCGCGTGAATTGGGTATTTTTAGCTTATTTCGAGGAAATACTTTTTGCTTCAAATCCAGGGTGGGCTTTTAAACACATTTTTTAAGCCAAATGGTTTTTGCGAGAATATGCTTACCCGAACTTTTCGCATAAAAAACGACAAATACCCGAAAAAAGCTCATGTTGTTGGTGGTGGTGGCATATTTCCGATAAATTCAGTTCAATGTCTCGTGAAGAAGAGTTCAGATCCGTGCCGCGCGCCGCTCGAGGAAAGCGTTCCGTCGAAATGCGAGCCCAAAAACAGGTGGTAAGCGGTCAATCTGTGAAAAGTAACGCAATCTCCGTCGTTTGAGAGCTGCCGAAGATGCTCTTGCCGATGCTGTCCTTGATGTTTTTTATTTCCAGTATCTAGGAAACCCATGCTAAGGTATGAAACATACACTTGTAAGCAATGTTCTGTCCGCTAAAGTCTAATTCCTGGACGCAGAAACGTTGTGCTTTTTGAAGTTTATTATTGTGCTTTGCCCTTTGACAACCTTACGTCACTCGTGCGTTTGGTAGCAGAAGATGGCTAAACTCTGCTTTTCTTGTTGGAAAACGGCTTTAAATTTTATCAGATCGCTGTATAAACACGTGTT
Organism: Porites lutea; assembly: GCF_958299795.1. Taxonomy (NCBI): domain Eukaryota; kingdom Metazoa; phylum Cnidaria; class Anthozoa; order Scleractinia; family Poritidae; genus Porites; species Porites lutea. Next base: position 4,137,282 of record NC_133204.1, read on the forward strand.
AGTTTCTGATAGCTGATAACATTAAATCACTGTTGCTCAAACTGATTTCTTATTGCATTTTTCTGAGTTTTTAGCATCGACCCGATGAGTCTGGAAAGCTCAAATTTCAGAAAAGTACTACTAGTATTTTTGGGCCTCAAACATTTTCTTTTAAGTTGCCCGTAGTTTTGAAAACAGATTTTGAAAGAAGAGATAACGCTCTTTAACGTGGTATAAGACTCGTTACTGAAATCGAGGTACCAGTCGACGATTTTGGGCTTTGAAATTTGCCATTTTTTCATTGAACGAAAACGTTAAAAATATTGAAAATAATGAAAAATCTCCAAAATATTACACTTTCGTTCAAACTGAGTAAATCACCACTTAGAATGTGTGCAATTAAGTACTCTTCTGAATAAGTTATTTGTTGTCCGCATACAATGGATTTGAATTTTAAAACGATTTTTTTGCGACACATGGTCTCGGGCCTGGAAAACCCGGTCCGAGAGCCGCGAAACCAATAACCCTCCCGTACGTGGAAAATAATTATCGGATCGAAGTAAAAATTACATTTATGTTAATAGCTTACCTAGTGCTACTTTGTGAATTTTTTTGAGAATTTTCGATTTTTCACTTTTGTAGACCTCTGGTTGATATTTACTGACATCGGCTCTTAAGTCCCAATATCAACATCCAAATTCTCCAAACTGATCTCCATATATTTCCTTTAAGAGTCAGTTGAGAGAATTTAATAACAGATCAAGGTATTTTCTCTTTGGTGATAATTTGTTAATTCTCATAATTATCTCTTGACCATTACTGGATTTTGTTAGGAGAAAATTGATGTTGGTCACTATCGAGACTTAAAGGGTTAAGTGAACAACTCCCATGACCAAATAGTCAAGACAAAATACTAAGGAAATATTTCCTTTTCCACGCTCTGTAGTTGGAACCTCTCATAACCTCTCATAGCTAGCAACCAACCTCAATCTATTTTTCAATAAACCTCTTATAAGCAACCACTTGACATAATTATGCTTTGATGTCTAAGTATGTTCATTGTCTGAACTATGCTATACTCACTCAAAGTACCGGTACACTCACTGTATTGAGGGACCTTTAGTTACAACAGCAGATTCGCCAAGTCTCACGACTTTGTCATACATGTATGAGTCTCACAATTTCACAACCTACATGTATCTCACCCTCTCATGAGTGGACAACTGATTTCTCAAGCTTTTTCAAAAGCCACACTGCAAATATTTTTGGACCATTTCTAGAATTCATTTAAACTTAAGATAGCAAGCAAACTCTATCTAAAGAAAATGCCTAACAGGAGCATTTGATTAGAAAATGTGTGAATTGCCAACTCAGTACACTATCTTCATCATTTTTACTAATCCTGATGGATATGGGACTTCCACTTAATTCTCTTTGAATACATTTCTGTAGTAAACATGCTGATGTTTCAAACCTGTTCTCAGTGTAGAAACCCTGTGTTTTTAAACAACTGGCTGTCCAGTAAGCAACCATAAGCCTGTGACCTTTCGGGAGCTGGTCGCTTACAGGAGTTTGATTATGACAGTACATCATACCACACAGTGAGCACTACAAATAATTAATTGAAATAAGGCCAACTCTCTCACAGCAACCACATCTTGCCTCATAAGCAACCACTCTGAAAATAAGTCCGTTGATTTTGTCAGTAAAACACTTTTTCAGAAACTCTCTCATAAGTGACCACTAACAAAATTTGTAAATGACCACAACCCCTTTCTGAACCAGAAATTTGACATACAGTGGAACCTCGATAACTCAAATTAAATTTCCTTTCCCTTTATCAAAATTTCACTGAAATTTACCTGCCAATAACTCAGATTCCCCACTAACACAAACTGCTTTTCATTTCCCTCCAGAGGTTCCAGTTACTAGGATTCTACTCTATTGTCTTGTTTTCTGTTTCCCACTGACCACCCGGATGATCACGTATAATAATATTGCAACAAAGCCCTTGAATGTCACAAAATTTCTGTTTTTGATAGCGCTGACCAAGCATGCCAACAGATTAGAACAGCTGACTTACACAAACAATGGCTGTAATAATATCTATGGGTAAAAAAGTGGATTGTTTCAACAGTTCCAAGCACTATTCGATGTATATAAGATTTAATTGCCAGTTGTCTTTTTGCCTAAGTTTTAGCTTTTAAGGTTAATTTATGAAATTACATGTTTGTATGTTAATCGGTTCAGTTTGAGCACGTATTTTCTTGATTTTTCCTGTAGATGACCACCTCCCATAAGCGACCACTTTGTGGTGCACCAAGGGTGGTCGCATACAAGAAAGTTGACTGTACTTTCAAATCACTTAAGAATTGCATCAACTTAAGTACATAAGACTTGCCATGTTATGACTTCTCAAGCTGACAACTTTTCTCACTCTTTCTCAAAACGTCATTCTCCAAAAACTTTTAGACTTGCATATGTAAGGTTAATTCACTTTCAAGTAAGATAGTAAAGTTATGCAATCTACATGCATCTACATGTGAAGAAATTAATGCCTGACACATTCTAAATGAGCAGACCCACCATTAAAACAAAAACCTAAATCTCTCATTTTGAGATAGCCACCAACAAAGTAATGATGCGGATGTCAGCAGCAACAAAGAAAATTGATTGTGATTCTTACTGCCCCAGCTTTAAAATGATATGTGACCTCTGGAGATCTAATACCTAAACTCCCATGACTTTTTCCTAGTCCTCACAGCTTCTCAAAGCTATTTGGTTTGCCTCTTGGGGGTTGGCAAATCATACGTTTGAATCTTTGGTGTGATTTTTATGAGACTGATGAACTCACCAACTCGCTTGTCCAGGTTATTTGGTTGCTGTGCAAATTTGACAGCTTCGGCATAACAATCTGATGCACTATGGCCCAACATCTCACAATAAATTAAACGCACTAAATATTCCCTCATCTGTTTCTAAAAACATAACAAAACATCAATGGTATTAATTACAAAATACATTTAGCATTATTATGAAGAAATTTCTTTATGTTAACAACCATAAATTATTATTTCCAACAACCTCATGTTTTTTAAATAACTTTTCACTGTCAGTTCATTTAATTACGGGGTTAAATCTTGTCATGTCTTTATCTCCAGGTTGTTATTACACATGAGTGCAATGTATGAAGCCAGCATTCCAATTTCGTTTTGACTTAAGTGGAGAATAAGTGGAACATATACACGTAGAACACAATCTGATCATGTGCATTTGGATCTTCTTTCACTCATAATGTGATCTAAAACACATACACGTATTGATCTTCTACCACTTGACATTTCCTAACCCTCACCACTAAACTTTAGCGGCATAGTCCATTTTAAGGTAGTCCTTGGGGGTAGTCCATGGACTGGGGGTCAGTGTTTTGTCCACCACCTTTTGTTTGTTTCTATGAATAGGTAGATAATGTTCAGCATTGTGTTGTTTTTGTAATTTTAAAGAAATGCCTCTTACCGGAGATGTGTCACGTTGGGTCATCTTATCTTTTAACAAACTCAGTTCCCTTTTGGCAATTCTGTCCTCTTCCTTAAATAAAAAAAGACAACATGAAATGGACTATTAGTTTTCTTTTCCCACTCAATGAATCTGATTCAGTAGTCTTAATTACGACCAGAAACCGTAATATTATTATGTACATAATAATGCCTTGGAAAATTTGGGGAGAATTTTGCAGGCTAAAATTCATCAACTTCAGATTTTAGAATCTGCCAAAGACAAAAAAATTTAGTTTTTCACCCCCAGGCCCCAGGTAGGTAGGTCAAAAGGTAGGTAGTGCTATCCAGTGACACCGCAATTGTTTCCCAAAATACTTGTCTGCTGGATAAGTATTTATCCAGTTGAAAGCGCTATCCAACGTTTGAACAACCGGGGCCAGCAGTTTAATTAAACATATCATAGAACCCTTATAATTCACGCTCTACCAAACGAAATCGTACAGTACAGTGTATTGTCGATGTAAATGCGAAGGACATTAACTATTTTGTCGCTCCAATACCAAGATTGGGTTACCTGTGCTTCCTAAACAGCTGACACTTTTTCAATATCACATAGTTTGCTTTTAACTTACGTAAATGAGATTTTCACCAAACTCTACGGCTTTTAAAGCAAAAATAAGGAGATTTAGATTACAACAATGCACATGAGTGGTGCGTCAACCTTTCTCTCCGATCGGAGTTTGCTAGCTGTTAAAAGAGAAACCTCAGTTCTGTGTTAACTGTAGATCAGAAGACATAAATTGTAGTAACTTACATGCTTAGATTTAGCTTCACCGATGGCTCTCACTAAACTCTGAAACCCTCGTGAGCTACACGAGGCTGGTCCGTAGTATCCTGTCATAAAACTGGTTAAAGTCGCCGAGGCTTTAGAAGCCATTTCTGCGTGTTGTCATCTATCCGCCATTTTGTTTTTTATACTATGCCAGGATCTACCACTGACAAGTATACTGTGGGCGCTTTCCATTCAATAAAAATTTTCGGCTACCTCCAGGAGCGAATAGCCTCGCAGGTTAGGGAGCGAATTGAACAACATTTTCCAAAATTTCTAAAAACAGGGCTACCTCACGAGGCATACCCAAGTTTTCGAAAATCTTTTCCCTGAAGTTTTCTTTTCATTCAACTTTGCTCCCGGAAAATCTAGAATTTTCGGTGGCATGGTTCGCATTTCAGAAATTCAACAGTTTGCGGAATTTCTGGAACCTTTCCGGGAAAATTCTGTACCTTTTCGAAAGTTTTGGTTGGATGGAGAGCGCCCTGTATCAACTGATCAAGTATATTTGTATTTGTGTCATAAACTGCCGACCGAGAAGTTAATTCAAGGTGCCTTCAAAACAATCTATTACCCAGACGGAGGCTGAACGCCTCACACAAATCTCGGCTGAAAGAAAAAGTGCCGATAAATCATTTATTTCATTTCTTATTCTATTTTATTTTAGTGAACGATAAGGATGTTTTAAAAACAGCTCAGTGCACCTCCTGCACCCTCAGTGCTTTCCCGGCTCTAACCCCTTTTTCTTTAGCTTTTTCGATTGCGAAATATTTAAAACGATTTTTTTTTCTTTTTCTCCGTCTGTCACCTTTTTAGAACTCCCACCTCCCGCCCTTTTCTCTCCCGCCTTTTGTAATCCTCCCACCGCCTATTTACCCGGATAACTCCCCCCCCCCCCCCTCCCTCCACTTCCCGTTACCCCCCACTTGAACTTGCCGAGGGTTGTTACCACGAGGGGAAGAATTGTTTTGTTTTGTTTTGTTTTTTGGACTAAACGGAAGTCCGTTAACACGTATAACCCAATGCTGTAACCCGCTGATTAAAAGTGGTATCCGCGAAACTGTCAAAAGCATAACCATTACTGGCTAAGCTCTTCGCATTTTATTTCCTCAACTAGCAACTATTCCTGCGACGGTTCTAAACTCCATAAAGGAGATCCCAATTTTGTCGCTTTGCATAATAATCCTTTCTATGATTATTCAAAACACGAATATATACGACGAAGTACTTGGGTTGTCTGTGGTCTGTCAAAAGCCTGTTAATTTTATTTGGCATTTGCTTATTTTTGTATCATTTTGACTGTGCACATTTACGGAATGATTGCATTTGAATTAGGAAATCCACCGCCAAGACTTGTAAAATTCAGGAAAATTGTTAAAATGAAGCATTTCAAAACTCTCTGTATTCAAATTCCTTCAAACATTTCCACTAAACAAATATGAAATCACTTTTTTTTCTTGATCTGTGTTCGCTTTGTTAAATATATGCATATGTATATATCATGTATAAGGCCTCGACATAAGCCGGCGATTGCTACCTGGCTGTGGAAGTGATCTCTACTGAACCTACTCACTGAAAAAAGTAGGGTGATTGTAAAATTATAATTTTATATCAAAATTTTGATGTTTTTGAAAAATAAGAAAGTTGTTCTCCTTAACTTCCACTTGCTGCCAAATGTATAATAAAGACTTCGGTTTTAGCATAAAGTTATCGTTTCATCGAAAACCTCACTACGGCACGGAGACGATCGATTATCCCATGACGTCCTTTTTCCATATCCGTTTCAAGTCCGCACATATCGGATCACTTCATTCTCTCTTTATTCTAAAGGGCCTTAATTTAAAGGAGTAATGACACAAGAGAGTGGACATTAAGAAGTCACTGATAAACTTGTGGCGCTCGCTTTGAGGCCGCCGATCCATTTTACTGTAGTTTTGGAGTGCAGGTGTTTAAAATGGAGGAGAAAAGACATCTCGTCAGTTGTTTCGGCCATTTGCAGCCGTCAGTGTTCCGTTAGCGGCAGTGCTCTCAGGTAAAAAATACCCAAGGCCTTCAGAAAGGCTGAATACTAAGACGTACATCAACTGGACAGATAAAGCCGGTTTTCTTTGAATTCGCTTTTTGCAATAATCTAAAAATATTTATTAACTATACTTTTTTGCTTTCTGTTATTTCCAGAAAAGAGCCGAAAACGAACATTTTTGGTTCATGCCTGGGAAGAACTTCCACTGGGCAACAAAGGCAAAACGTCCATTGTTGTTATCCTCATGCAAGAAATTACTTACATCCAATGTTACAGTAAGGAAAAACTACAACAACAGCATTACAATTAAGGAAGACCAGGACAAAAATTAGCCCGTTCGCGTTTAGTAAAGGGAGGTCAGGGGCGGATCTAGGGGGAGGGTGCAGGGGGTGCGCACCCCTCCCCCCCTGCTGAGATGATCTGCGGTTTTCTAATACAACTGGCATCCTGCAAAACAAAAAAAACTATGTGGTTTATTGGTGTTGAAGTAGAGCAAGAGAAGAGTGCACCCCCTCCTAAAAAAAAATCCTGTATCCGCTCCTGGAGCTCATTGAAAACCCAAAATTTGCCTAGATCTGATTAGGCAAGAGTAGACCCTCTAATACTCTAATGGAATATGTCAATAAAACTTCAAATCATTTGTCAAAGAATAAGCCATGTGCAAATAACAAATCTCGGTTGATTGTTGTGTCTAGAAACAAGTTTTTTTGTCTTGTAACGATTGAAACCGCAAAACATAATAGAATCACGTACTGTCGCGGATAAATATGCCAGTACTCGGTCAGTTTTCTGGACATATCCTTCAGCCTCTTACGTTGAAGTTTATTCTTGACCTCAGACCGAAAATCTCGATGATGTCTTTTCATTCGGAAGCTTCTTTCCATTGCAGTCTGCTGTTTCTCTCGTTGTTTACGATCATTTGTCAAACGCTTGCTAAACCATCGCAGAATGTTGCAAATTCGACATCGGTTCGTAAAAAAACCCAGCACTGTAACAATGTGTATTTCTACGAAGCGCCAAACAAGGAAATTGCAAAATTGCTGCAAAAAATAACGAAACAACTCACTCAGGTACAAAACGACGTTAATATACTGAAAGGCAATAACACTTCTTCAAAAGGTAAAGCATTATCTGGTGTGATTTTTTTAATTGTCACTAATCGACTGCAAATATTCATGTCCTCCGGTTTTTACTTCCGTAATAAAGATTACGGACAGTTTGCTACTTCGATAAAAATATTAATAAAAAATAAAATTACCAGTTTATCAAAACTTTCAGTATAGGCAAAACTTGTATCCTTTTTTTTTTAGAAAGCGCAAGGAACTCCAGATCAAGAATAACTACTGGATATATATAAATAGATGTACTGTTAGATATCCCGCAGGAGGGAAACTCGTCAAGAAGAATTTTAATAATCTTTTCTTTGTTACGCTGTCTTGTCTCTCAACAGCTAAGAAGAACTGTGCTGAGCTGTACAAATCTGGTGAGAAACTCAGCGGTGTTTACACAATCGACCCTGATGGTTCAGGAGCCTTCGATGTGTTCTGTGACCAAAAAACGGCCGGTGGGGGGTGGACAGTGTTCCAAAAGAGACTAGACGGCTCGGTTGATTTCTACCGTGGCTGGAATGATTACAAGCATGGCTTTGGTAACCTGAATGGCGAGTTTTGGCTTGGATTAGACAAGATTCACCGCCTGACTAAAACCAGGAGCAAGCTTCGAGTTGACCTAGAGGACACTACAGGCAACACTGTTTACGCTGAATACAACATGTTTGCAGTTACAAGCGAAAAGACCAAATACCAGCTTAGTCTCGGAGCTTATTCAGGTAAAGATCTGATTTGATTTGCTGGTTTGTTGGCTGTTCCTCAGTCTTCTTCGATTGAAAATCTTTTATTCATTTCAAAACATATGGTATGTTTTGAATATGGGTGACCATGATAAGTCCAATAGTCAGGCCAGCTAAGTCGACTTTCCCTCAGGGGCACCCAACAACGGTTTCCTCCTAAATGCATTGAAAACACTTTTTAGGCTATCCAGAGTACCTTTAGATCGTTAGAAAAGCATTCTATGTGGCGCTGTAAAATCTGTATCTATTCGGTCATCCTAGGAGAACTTGAGTTTTTCGAAATTACAAGGGCTTAAGTATTATTTTTCCGAAAATTTTTGATGAAATTTAACGTATTACTAAAGTGAGACATTTTCCTCTCTCCAACACATCTTTGAATCCGAAAATTTTAGGTTTCCTTTTTTCTAGGAAAAATAACGAAAAAAAAAATTAACCTTCAGAAAATCGTAGGGAATTTATTAGATAATTTTCCAAAATTGTACATGAATGGAACGGTCATCTAGAAATCAGGGGCACCCAACGACAATTTTCGGGAAAATATCTGTTCGGAAGACGATTTGAGATCTAGAATTTTCGGAACATTTGTTGTAAAATTTCTTGCTTGCCTGCTTCTCCTAGGATTTTCGAACATCTAAAATATGGTATAATTGCCTATTTTTAACGGATTTTTACCCTAAAAAGGTCACCTAGAATTTTCGGGAGCCCTTTTTCTGGCTGAAATTTTCGAAAAGGTAAGTTTTGATCCCTATAATGTTCGGATAACTAGACTTTCAGCTAGGAAATCCGAACAGATGAAAAATTTTTAGGGGATAAAAATATGCCTATATCTACCGTTTAAATACCAAAATACGTTTAAAAATGCTATGTTTTAGTGGTTTTGAACTACATTCTCGTTGGGTGCCCCTGAGAAATTTTTAGCCTTCCCCAAGTAATAGAAAATTCTAGGCAATATTTGCTTCTTCGAACAGATATTTTAAAGAAACAAGTCGTTGGGTGCCCTTGTTCCCTGCCCTCCTTTTCTAACATTAATTGTAAAAGTCTCGTGTTTTATTTCCTAGAAACTGCAGGGGACTCTTTTTCTTATCATCGTGGCCGTGCATTCTTAGCACCAGTCCATTGTAGTTATTTTCGCTAAGTCTGATTCCCTACCCTCCAATTGTGCCTCGTCCACTGTTGGATTATATTTTTTAACAGCAATGTTAAAATTCTCGTGTTTTTTTCTTAGGAACTGCAGGAGACTCTTTTTCTGGTCATCGTGGCCATGCATTCTCAACCAAAGACCGAGATAATGATATCTCGTCAGGCAACTGTGCTGTTACCTATAAAGGAGCCTGGTGGTATGGCAGTTGTCATAGCTCCAATCTGAACGGTTTTTATCACCATGGGAAACACTCATCATATGCTGATGGTGTCAACTGGCGTGCATGGAAAGGATATCACTACTCTGCCAAGCGAGCTGAGATAAAAATCAGACCAGTGAGCTTGTAGAACTTTTCTAAAACGTAACAGCGCTCATTTTTGCTTGCTAACAGTCAAGTAGAAAAAAAGACTGATCATTTAATGATTATCAATACAACTGCTAATAAAATTTTAAAAGCACTCCCTGGCAAAATATATACATGTATACGTTTTGATAATTTGTTTAGTTTTCTTCTAACATCTGTAAAGAGCACCCCCCCCAAAAATCCTGCAAAACAATAAAATGAGCTTAAATAAAATCTTAAATGACCTGAGTTCAGAACCATTGGCAAAGGGAATCATTACCCCAAATCCATTCTACTACAATGTACTGAAGTTCGCAGTTGACTCATCCCAATGGTACTTGCAAGGTAGTAGACCCACTGAAAAATCCCATGATGTAAGGGAGAGTTTTTGCACAATCCCTAAATGGAGCGCTAAAATGTCTTGCAGGCTTTGATGCCCTTCTTTGAAAGATGATTCCAGTCACTTTTATTTTTTTTTTGGAGGTGGAAGCTAGAAGTAAATCGGTTAACATCTGAATCAATTAATATTAACTGCTGAGCTTTGGAAGTTGTCTTGGTCATTCACTTATAAAATTTTGAAATATTTTCAGATCGGCAAGTTGTGTGGACTAGAAATAGTGTTTTCGAGAACAGGGAAATAGTTTTCCAGTTTAGAGATTCTTCAGGAGCCAGAATCCCGTGACTAAGATCAACTGAAATGGTGAGATTTTAAAATGCACTGATAACACAAATGTCATGGTGCAGAATGCAACCTAAGAAAAAAATCAGAATGATACAAAAAATGCTAACATTGGCCCAATATACACAAAAAGTGATTTTCCAATTCTATTAAAAATAATATGAATAGTAACCCACGCAGAGATTGGATGGAAGTCTTGGAGCAACCTCTCCACTCATTCTTACAAGGCAATATTGACTGAAGTGTTTACAGTATTTTACGGTGACATGTTCAGGCCCAGGCCAGCAGTGAAGTTCTTATTAATACCACTTAAGGTTACTCAACCCAGTTATTTTATGAGGGTACCATCCTACCTTTGAAGAGCTCTCTGGTATCCCCACCTTTACTTTGATCATAAGTCTAACATAAAGCATGGATAACATATAGATCACTCTACAATATAGCATAAGATTTTTAGCGATCCGAGTAAATCTCACGTGGTTATAGTGCCACACCTCTTTGGGGTCTGAGTCGAAATTCTGCTGTTGCCGGCTTTTTTTTGTGAAAATCTCTCAGCTACATATAGTGCGTATTAGTGCCTTGCGTTGAACAGATTTACACCAAAATCGCAAAGACCCAATGTGAGAAATTCAGCGGGTTCCAAATTTAGGTCACAATTTATGCAAAAATGATAAGCAAATTTTACACGATTATATCTAATAAACTATGAGATTTATTTCTTTATTTTGAGGATCTTTATAACGGATGGGTCCTTGCAAGTCAGCAAGTTAAGAGTCCATACAAATTACAGTTTTAGCTATTTATTGACGTTTGTCAGCGTTTAAGAGTCCGTCTCACGAGAAAAGCATTTTCTTAAAAATTCATAGTTTTTTTTTCCCTTCAAATTTTTTCAGGGCCACAATTGATTAACTAACTATCTGGATTCTGAATTTCATAATCATTGAAAAACTGTCACATTATCTTCTATAAGCCCAAACTTGAGTCAGCGTGCAAAGAAAGTAGTGTCCGATAGCCCGGGGCTAGTGGATTTTGCTATGGGGCTAGTGAATTCTGTTTTTAACTTGCCCGACGGGCAAGTGATATTTTTTTTAGAAATTCAAATAACAGAAGAACTGTAATCAATCCTGCCCATCAATATTTTTTCACACTAGTTGATGTGACTTTCAGGCTAGTACATGCTAGCTACAGCTTGCCCAAATGGCAAGCTGTAAAAACTGACTTTCTTTGCACCCTGTTCAGTAAACATTGAAGATTTTCAGCGTTTTGGCTGAGTTTGCGCTTTGGGAGTTTTCTATTGTTTCTAGTCTGTCACGATACAGCATTCTTATTCAGCACCTGTCCAATGACCGCGCTTGGCTGACTTTTGAATGCTCACGGAGATATGATAATTTTGGTACGGTGAGACAGGAGATGGCATGGTACATAGAGGTTTAACTCACAATTTTTAATCAATTCCCGTGCTTCTTATGCCTTTGCAAAAAAATCAAGAAATGCTACACACTAAATCTACCTACTATTAAAAAAAATCTCATTTTCTCATAGGTTTAATGCAAGCCAATAATTAAACCAACTCATTACTTATCCTTTTATCTGGTAGTGAAAAAATTAACTACACTTGTAAGCACTGTCAGTTTTTTTGTGACTCTTGGTTTCGCTCTAAAATCTTTCTTGCTCGTCTTGCTTAGAGATAATGCTAAAAGCCCTTGTACCTCCTGCAGTATACAAGGCGCTGAGGGTGTTCACGTCCAGACGTTAAATAACGGGAATCCCTTCTATTTTCTCATACAAAATTATCATATCTCGGTGAGCATTCAGAAGTCAGCCAAGTGCGGTCATTGCACGCCTGCTGAACAAGAATGTTGTGTCATGACAGACTAGAAACAATAGAAAACTCCCAAAGCACAAACTCAGCCAAAATGCTAAAAATCTTCAATATTTACTCGAGTTTGGGCTTATAGAAGATAATGTCACAGTTTTTCAATGATCATGAAATTCAGAAGGAAGGGAAAAGAATGAAGGAAAAAAAACTACGAATTTTTAAGAAAATGCTTTTTTTGTGAGAAGGACTCTTAAATGCTGACAAACGTCAACAAACTGTAATTTGTATATGTTTGCATTGCTTGAAATCGCGCGCATTTACAAGGCCCTAAAGCTTTTTGACGCCTTGCAAGGACCTATCTGTTATAAAGATTCCCAAAAGAAAGGGATAAATCTCACAGTTTATTAGGTATAATCGTGTAAAGATTTTGGTGAAACTCTGTTCAATGCAAGCCACTAATACGCACTATATGTATCCGAGAGATTTTCACGAAAAAATGCCGGCAACAGCAGAAATTTGACTCAGTCCCCAAAGAGGCATGCCACTATAACCACGTGACATTTACTCCGATCGCTAAAAAATTTTATCCTATATTGTAGACTGATCTATATATCATCCATGCTATATGTTAGACTTACGATCAAAGTAAAGGTGGGGATACCAGAGAGTTTCAAAGTAGGATGGTACCCTCACAAAATAACTGGCTCGAGTCACCTTAAGCCTACCCTTCGAAACCGAAGATTGATGTCTTCTTTTATTTACATTGAGATCCACTTAGTTCGCAACAATTAGCCTGTGAACTGCTTTGGGAAAGGGTGCGATTTTTTCACCCTTTCCCCAAACAGAGAGCCTGTTCACAGGCTAACAACACTAGTGAAGCAGAGCCAAGATAAGAAACACAATGATGCATGATAACAGGCCTGTGAACGTGCTCTAAATTTTCTTCCCCACTCGATGCCTTACAAAGTTTTAAAGCCAGTGTAATCATTCTGCAGTGTGTTAGTTTAACATCGCCCAAATACCTTTTATCTTTCTCTGGCAAATACACATTTCACATAACATGACACTGTTTTCCTTCGCCTTGATCACCAGCGTTCGTTGTATTTAAATCATTGCCTGTCTCCCTCGTTGTACTTCCAGTCCGTTTGCTTTTTCCGTGATCTTCTTTGAGGCCGTATTTAGCCCTGATCTCCTCGCGCTTCTTTTCTCTCTCGGCATTTCGTTTGGCATGTTGTTTCTCTCTTTTAGCCCTCGCTGCAGCATGCTGTTCATTACTTTTCCGCAGTTCTTTCGCTGAAATTCCTTCATCTTGTACCTCATCTTTGTCGGCATCCCATCCTAAACTCTTACCAACAGACGAAAACTTACTGGAAACTGCTGCCTTTGCAATTGAATTCATCTCCTTTACTCTCTATTCTTTCTTTATCAATATTAGTGTTCCTGGCAGAACCGTCTGTAAAGTCATTCGCCATGTTATGGCTTGGTAACCATATCTGCTTAGCTTTGTATCCCGGCCTTGTTAAAATTTGGGACATGAGTATGGACATTCTATTACTATTATATGAAACACTAGGTCTATTTGGCGTAAGCGTAACATGAAAGAATAACCCTTCTATTTCTGTGTCAGCTGTGTACAATACTTGATTGTGTACTTTGAAGCAGAAAATTCCCAGAACAATGAGGTAAGCTATGTCAGTTTCATTTATTTTCACGCCAACTTTAACAACTTACGCGAAATCATATTCTGCACGACTGAGTGTGATTTTGAGCTCTCAACTTTGAACTGGATATCACTTTACCACTCAGCTGAACTTAGTTATAGTTAACTTGCTTGCCAATGTTGTAGTACCACAGTGAGTACAGCTGTTGTAAAACAGGGGTTCTGAACTGACACCATTTTGCCTAGTAGCTGTCGTTGAGGACTTACCCTGAAGAATATACAGTCAAACCCCGACAACTCGATGGCTAATCATTTTGCCGTTTCCGAGGAAATAAGTTAGATTGCACTGTACCATACTGAAGGACTGAAAAGTCAGTAATCAGTATCTTTAAAATGGCAAATTGAATTTTGGAATCCACCCCGATAACTCGAACCCTCGCTAACTCAAAGCGCTTTTTGTTTCCCTTCAGAGTTCGAGTTACCGTGGTTCTTCTTTATTGCATTCACGCCTGAAGTCTTCCAGGTTCTACTGTATTGCATTTCACACATGAAATCTTCCATAAGTTGTGGGTCATCCCCTGAAGAATTTCTCAAGTTTTTTTTTTCTATAAAGAGTTGCATGAATTCTCTATTACCCTTTGGTGTGGTTGTTCAAAAGATGGATAACACCATAGTTAATAGAGTGGAATGGTTATGAAGCCGGTCAGACTCTTTTGTTATACAGGGCTTCTAATGAAGATTTCCTTGAAAATTAAGGTTTCACTCCAAAGAAATTCCTACCAATTTGTTTGCACTTCCCCTGATAAAATCCTCCTTGCTTTTAAATTACCCCTGAAGAATTCAGAATTGTTCTAAACCTGGGGGATGCTAAATTGATGCATATTTCCTGTTTAAATGGTAGTTGAAAAGTCCTGCCACCTTAAACCTTCACTTAGCTTTATTAAGACTGTATCATGTCTTGCGATGATATTATTATTTTTATGGCATGTACTTTAAAAGTTTGCTCTATTCAAAACCACTAAGACATACAAAACCAGTTTTTTTCGACAAGGCTTAAATATTGTTCTTACAAAATGTAATTCTTTTTCATCCTGATGATCACATATTTCTTTGCACTTGAAACCTAAAAAAGGAAACTGAGAATTTCAAGAACAATGAGGTTGAACCATATTTCTGCAACCAGTATTGTGATTAAATTATTCAAGTTTTAATTGATGTGGAATTTATCTGACTGGTAATTGTACACCTTACATTTTAGATCTCACATTGGTCTCAACATACTATAGTCTTGATAGTGATGTGTGAAAACTCAAAAAAACCAAATGAAAGTGGAAAACATTTGACGATTGACGAGAAAGCTGCTGCCAACTTTGTAGACTGTTCCAAATTATCTGGTGAAAGCCCTGTTCAAATAAGTGAACGTACAAGGGCCCTTAGTAATGACGTGTGGGAGACATTCTTTGATGCTGATGGCAGAGTGGTGAACGAATCAGCTCTCAGGAAAGCAGTATTCAAAGGTATCATATAATGTCATGAAAGATACCGTAAAATTCCGAAAATAAGCCCTGGGGCTTATATTTTTCAAAGGCCCTTTTTGAGGGGCTTATTTTTGTAGAGGCTTATATTCAGGGGGGCTTATCAATGGAGGGAAATTTGTGTTTCAAAATTGATTGGGCTCGCCTTTTAGTTGGAACGAAATTTACCGGTTTTGCTTTGTTTTACCTTGTATTTGAGGGCAATTTCCAAGTACAAGCCCCTGGGGGCTTATATTTGGAGGGGTGATTTAACGGCGGGTTTTTTGCATTACTAGTTTGGGGGACTTATACATGGAGGGGCTTATTTTCAGAATTTTACGGTATTAATCACTGTGGATAATGCATACAAAGGGTTTAGTTTTATCATTTGTCTCACAATTGTCACTTTGATATTGATCGCGACATTTCGACTGCACATTGCAGGTCTTCGTCAGGTGAAAGTGTCAATTTACTGAGTCGAACTATTTGTATCACTGTGGTTGTTAGTGATTTGTGTATCACAAACCTGACACTCATGGTTGGTGGGTTTTAATCCAAGACATTGTTGGCATTTTCTTTGTCTCTCAATGCCAACAATGCTTTGGATCAAAACCCACCAACCATGAACAAGGATTGTGATACACCAATCACTAATAAACACGGTGATACAAATAGTTTGCATCTGTTTAGTGCCCCCGTGGCACACACTTTGTATTGAAATGTCTTGTTGCCATCTGGCTGTAAACTTGTAAGTGGGGGTCCTGTGCAGTAACATAAATTTACTTTTGTGTTTTTTTGAAATTATATTTTAGGTGGAATTGATTACAGGATTAGAAAGGAAGTGTGGAGTTTTTTGTTTGGATTATATCCATTTTCGTCCACAAGGAGGTACTGTATTAAACATCATACTACACTGTGCAATATCATTTCATTTCTAAATTTCAGCTTTTTTACCGACATGTACATGTAAATTACTAAGGACCTAAGACTAAGAAAATTTTAAAGGCTGCCGTGACAAAAAGAGCGCTGTCAATGAGATAAAATTAGTGTTTTCTTCATTTTCTCTGTCCATTCAATAGTACTTTGTAATACAAGTCATGTAAATTCAACTAGCCATGATTATTACGGTACTAATACACAAATATTTGATTTAATTCTAGAGAAAGAGAAGCCCTTTCTGCTGAGAATGATGCCCGATACCAAGCTTTGAAAATGAGATGGAAAGAACTTGTACAGACATTCGAGCCCCCAGTTAATCCAGACATCCCTGAATCAATACCTTTATACTTACGTGAATGTCAGAGCTGTAACGCTGAACTCAATGAACTAAATGCTCAAGGAAACCATGAACAAGAAGTTCCACTGGTAGGAGAGGATCGAGTTGTGTTTCTGACTTTGACAGCAAAGGTTTGTTTGATATCTGGTTATTAGGTGTGTTTTGAACAGTGTTCCATGTGTTGCACTTCATATGTGAGCTTTGTCCGTATTCACCAAAGTCAGGGTTCCTTCCGTGAGTCTGCTGGTTCTAAACTTACATGAACATGTAGTTTATTAATATATAGATTTAGCCAGGGCTAAAAGCGAATTAAGCTCCCGTTAATAAATTCATAATTTAAATGAAACAATAAACTTGCAATCCACAGATCAGGGTACATTCATGTGACTTTTGAGGCAAAGGCTAAGTGATTTTAGAGAAAAATAATTTGACAGTCCAGGAGTGAAACAAACTTTACATTGAGTTAGTAGTCTTATTTGTACACCCAAAAATAGCAATCATGTTCGATCACAGTAGATTAGGCCTGGAAAGTGTATTGTATTTGCTTTAGCTGTTGCATCATAATGTGGCATTCACCAGTCTCTCCAACATCGCTCCGTTTGAGAGACTAATAATTGGACAACCCTGAAATATAATACTATGAAGGAACGGTGAAGCAGACTATTTTTCCCGAAACTTCGCGTACACATTAAAGACAACAACAACTTGCCACATGATAAGTTTCATCGATTTTTATTTCCATTTCTAGCAAATTTCCAGACCTAAACTTCGCCACATATGTTCTCTATATTTAACCATGTTATGAAATCCGAACGTGGCACTAACAGTGAGCCTGGGTTACCTGTGATCAAAGCACGCCCTTCCTTTGCACAACAAATTATAGCATTGAGCACATTATAAAACGTTTTCATGAAGAGAATTCCATAGTGCCGGGACTTTTCAGTTAGAAAAATCTGTTCCTATGTGATATGCAGTTTAATAATTATGGGCTTTTAGTGAAAACGATGAAAAAAAATCCCAAAATCACCTTTTCGGCCAGCCGGACGGGTTCTCACTTTTGACAGGCACCAAATTTGCAGTGCGATTAAAAGAGTTACGCTTCAACATGATAGAGATTTTGTTATGTTTAGGTTTTATTTCGCTGTATTTGTAAAACTGTTTATGGTATTGTTATGTGTAATCTTTAAAAGCTAGTGATTATTTACGCGCTGCGTTTTGAGTATTCCTGCATGCGATGTTTATGTTTGACTCGAAACAACCGGTGCAGTGATAAAAATTGCAAGAGCCAGAGGGACTACTAACAATCAATAAAATAAATATAATTCGGTGAAACATGTACAGAGACAATAATTTTCATTCACGAAGACAACTATTGAGAGTAAAGTGTCTCTGAAAATCGTGAGTCTGAGGTAAGCATATAAAGCTTATTTATGTTTTAAGCCGGCTTCCCGGTGTCTGCTCTTTTGCAAGATGAACTCGAGGCAAGAAAATCGCTCAGAGCTTTCTGTTTACAGCCAAAATCATAACTAAATATTCTTCGGAACCTTTTCTTTGAATTTGCGGTCAAAAGACGTCTAAAGGATTTTTAAACCTGATACTATTGTAGGCTCGACGTCAGGAAACCGAAAAAAAAAAACACATCAAAGACGATAATTGCTCAGGCTTACCAGTCGAGATGCTGCTTCTGAAGGTCATCAAGTGTTCCAGAATCGCTTAAAACTTTTCAACCCTCTTACGCCTCAAGCAAGGGCAAGTGAGTAGGCTCATTTTTGAAAACGATGCCATCAGAAATCGGATTTCCAAAGACTTTGACAAGCCGTGCATTTGTCAATAAAAGCGCAATAAACAAACCAGCCATGAATTACAGAACAATCTTGATAGCAGCTGTATTTCATTTTGTACAGCAAGTGGAAAAAGACAATTAAAAACATCACAAGTTGACACAAAACTCTGTCAGCTTCAGTTGTCAAAGTAAACAATTTTCCAGACGCTGCATAAATTTTTCCGCATGAACTCACCTGTCAAATTTTGACCAATCAGAACACAAAAATTGGACTTAGAGCGTGATCAACGCGTGACAGTGAGAAAAGTAAAAAACGATTGCCTTCCCTACATGTAAAAGCCAGTTGAATTTTCGCGTCCGAGGTCAGTTCGAAATCAAAATTTTAAAAGTGCGGCTTATGAACACGACTTATTTTATATGCATTTTAAAAAAAATTGAACTTGAGCCTGCGATCATTTGAAAAGTAGCAACTTGTCAGCGGATAACTTCAAAAAACAATCAAACTCAGTGGGTCGATACCTGAGCCGGCGATACGGTCAGGCGATACTGGTCAGCAGAAACACTATTTTGACAGCTGTCATTTAATCAAAACATGGATGTACAATATCAGGCTGCAGGCTCCCAAACTAGCTAGAAAGTGTGAGTTAAACATTGGTATGCCCGTGGTGCGGACGGACGGAAGGTCGGGTGGTCGATGTAGGTCACGTGATTGCCGAATTTTCTAGGATAGATCGATTTTCTAAGCTATGGGTGACCTCAATGGATAGAAAAATGAGCCTGCAATACATTCAGGTGATGATGGTCAGTGTATACTCTAGTTTGACAGCTGTCAATTAACCTTCATTAGAATGGCGAATATTCGAATTAACAGACTACGAGTGTGAGTAAGACATATCCGTCTGGCTTGTAGTGGAAAATGACAGATCGTGTACCTGAGCGAACCTGAGCCCAAGTTAATCTATGCACATATCCCATTTTGACAGCTGTCAATTGACCGTAATTTGGCTTGCCAATATAACTTTAAACGACTGTCAGCCGACTGACAGCCCAGCCCGGGGTAGTTTCGTTTTTATGTTGAATTGGTAAGTGTGACATATTATATCAGCTTATATGTAAGGTAAGGTAAGGTAAGGTAACTTTATTTAAACACGGTATTTCCTTCAGGTATACATTTACATCGAAGTATAGAAAAACTAACTTCCTAACTAATCTAAAATCTAAGATAAAAACTAAAATAATAAAGATGAAAAGAAAACACCTGCTTTTCAAGGAGGCCGTGTGTAAAAACAGAAAATCGCTAATTAAATTATTTGTCAATCGAAATTTACGTCTCTTAATTTTCCCTTCAATATACTAGGGGATGTCAATTGCCGCACCTCCAGAGGCAAGCCGTTCCATAACACACTTCCGCTGTAAGAAAGACTTCTTTTATAAAATTCAGTACGGGGTTGTGGAACAGCGAGCTTGTATTCATTCTCTCTAAGATTATAACTGGTTAAATCGCAGCGACGAACAAAACGCGAAGTCAGATATATGTAGGGGCAAAACGACTGATCTTTGATCTGAGCCTGCGAGATGGTCATGTGATAATTGTCAGCGGATGTCTGTTTTTGACAGCTGTCAATCTAATCGTACTCATACGGATGGCTTACAAAACTGAAAGGCTAGTCAAGTTGTGCAAGATCTATTGTGACATTTGACATCGGCTTACATGAAGTGTGTGTACGGGTGGGCGTACTCTACGTCATAACCAAATTTTCTCGGATGGATAGTTTACCAAATTTTGTTACCCATGGTGCTCCGCTTCGCGCGCGGGAGCTCCGCTATTATTTAATAGCTAAATGTAACGGCAAGAAGCAAATCACCTTTGAATCTCATTTTTCATGTCAGACAAGAATTGGGTCATTGTGACTGAAATTTTAATCAATGATGCATTTCCATCATCATGGCCTTTGTGTTTTTGTTATTTTGTTGTTGGTTCTTCTGACGGAAAATCTTGCTCCTTATACCTTATTAAAGTGCTGGAACAACTATATTAGTTGTTAAAAGGCTTCAAACACTTACAAAATGCAGTGCCGGGTAAGCACTTTTATGTGGGTGGAGATGCACCTGAGACATCCCTTTTTCTTCTTTTTAAATACAATAAATTTTGTAAATCAAGGTGAAGCATTGCACTTAGAGGGTTACGTAATAAAAGTGCCTTGCCCACTGAAAGCAATACATGAATGACACAGCCAAGACTTGAACCTAGACCTCTTGATACAGAGTCCAGCGTACTTAAACAGGCTGTACCTTCATGTCCATGGAGTTATGTTCATTATTCCTTATTCCATTCCTGTATATGTACATTATTTCCTTTAAAACTGGTTTATTGAACAAATTTATCATAACATTCTTGTATAGTGTATTTAACAAGTAGCCATTAAGTAAGTCAGCCACAAAAATGAACTGACTCAAATGTTTGCTTCAGTTTCATGCCCATCGACAACCAGTGGACATGGTTAAGTTGCGTCAGTCAATTAGGGTTATAGATAAAGATGTGCCTAGGACAGACAGAGGTCAAGTTTATTTTGAGTGAGTAAACTTTATCCTATTTTTTAGTCATGAATAACAAATTTCTTATGTTATTATGTGATGAAAAAGAAGCCATTGACAGAGTCTGGTCTTAGCAAGGTTAAAACAAGACTGCAGTAGTAACTTTAATCTCTAGTTAGTGGTTGAAACTTGGTTTTTAGCCAAAGGCAGTTACAGCCAATATTTACCAGATATGCACGTTAAATGAAAGGAGACACACTGATTTCTTTTGTATTTTCCTTTTCTTTTTTAATTTAACGATTTTTAAGTGAACATGTTATCTATTTCTTCCAAGGTGCACAACTTGTGTAATGTACCTATAAAACTAATTATAGAACTGTGTGACAGATTTGTGCATATTACTAAACACATTGTATAGTAGATTCTTGTTTGGTTGAACTAAGGAAAGGCGGCTATATATCTAATAAATTCAAAAAAGGCTGCTTTGTCAATGGGTCATTGCTAATTGTGCATTGGGCATTTGGATATTCAGAACTCGCTGCAATAATTTGCCTTGGAGCAACCGCCTAACAATGGGTTCTGAGTGCACAATTGCCGAATGCCCAAAATGAACCCGGCGTTTTTAAATCAGGCAATTTTAAATAGCTTTAATTTGTCATACAATGTAATCACTTTGTTGTGCGAACTTTAAACATGATGTTTCTTATAGGGGAAAGGGAAATCAGAATCTCCTTGTTCTGAGGGATATTTTAATCACATATAGTGCATATCATCAAGGTACATAATTCAAACACATAAGTAATATATTATTATAGCGCTTATTCTACCTCGCATTTGCATACATTCTGAGATCACATGAGATAGCAAGTCACGTGACTTCGAGCTCAGTGCGAGTTTGATTTCGGGCAAGGTCGCTTGGAGCACTAGTCGCTCCCACAAAATTTTCAGAAATTTCATCCATTTCTCGTTCAGAGCCTCAAGCCGAAGATATTAGCGATGTCAAAACAATCTGAGGACGATCTCCTCGCCGACGAAATTGAGGACGAGGGCGAAGAAGACCAGATAAACAAGGATTCGCTACCCGACGAACGCAACGCGGTGCCTGCACACGCTTCACGACAACTCAAGGACAAAACAGCCGCTTCCTCGGAAGAAATTAGCCAACTCACCCACGCAATTCTAGGCCTGACGAAAAGCCTGCCAGAACTCATCAATTCGCCGCGGGGAGAGACAAAAGACAAAGGAAAACGGCCGGCGAGCAAATCTCCAAACGCTGTTCCCGCCAAAAAAGCAAAAAACAAAGATGGCGAGGCGAGAAGCTCCACGAGCGCCTCCGACCAGTCAACTGACTGCGAGAAACTCTATGACTCTGTGTTAAACAACAACAGTGATGAGTCAGAGCAAAACACCACTCGTAGTGGTGATGAGGATGATTTCCTCTCGGAACTCGTAAAAGAATACGAGTCTGACGATATCGTGGGCGAAAGTCTCGAAAATGAGAAACTAGCCAAGCTAGTTGACAAAATGTTCCGCTGCAAACTAAGCGAGAAAAATCTCAAAGACCGGCTTGAGAGGCAGGAGAGACCGGCTAATTGTACTACAGCCAAGCCTCCCAAGGTAAACCCGGGCATTTGGCGTCGACTGAGAGAGCCAACTAAGAAGAGGGATTTACAATTTTTCAAAATACAACAAGCCCTCACAAAAGGCATCCTGCCAGTTGTCCGAATCACGGACAAGCTTATGCAGGCAAAATCGCTTAATGCTGATGAATGCCAAGACCTAAAGAAACAGGGGCTGGAGGCCATGTCCCTCCTCACTCATGCCTCTTATGAAATAAACATGCAGTGCCGTCTTCTACTGAGACCAGATATTGGGAGGGAATACTCAGCTCTCTGCTCCTCCCAGTTGCCATTTACAGATTTTCTCTTTGGAGATGATCTACAAAAGCATTTGAAAGATATTGGCGATCAAAACAAAATTGGGGCCAAGATCACCCCTAATTATAAAGGGCATCGCCCTTCTCCAGGAAGACCTGGCAATAACAGCTATAATGGCTATAAGCAGTCAAAAAACTGGAGAGGCAACAACTTCAAACCTTGGAAATCCAAGAACAATGCCAACCGGGACAAGACAACCCGGACAAGCCAATAGAACACTTGCTGCCAGCTACTAGCACAGTAAGTATATGTTCGCCTCTTTGTACCAATGTATATATTGCTGGAAACATAGCTAAGCATTTCAGTGCTTGGCAGACGCTCACGTCTGACCCCTACATTTTACGCATCGTTAAGGGTTACCAACTAGAGTTTTGCAACCCTCCTTGCCAGGCGCTCACCCCTAGAGCTGTCAAACTTTCTTGTAAAGAGACAGATATTGCTACTACTGAAATTAACAAGCTTTTAACTAAAGGGGTCATTAGGAAAGCTACTCATGTTCCTGGTGAATTTATCTCAACAATTTTCACCAGGCCCAAAAAAGATGGGTCTCACCGTCTTATTTTGAACTTGAAAAAGCTAAATGAGCATATTGAGTACCATCACTTCAAGATGGATTCACTGCCTAACGCACTTCAACTTATGAAGCCTAATTGTTGGATGGCTGTCTTAGACCTAAAAGACGCATACTACTCTGTTCCTATTAGGACTGAGGACAGAAAATACCTTCGTTTCAAGCACGAAGGCCAACTTTATGAATTTGTTTGCCTTCCTAATGGCCTCTCTAGTGCACCCAGAATTTTTACCAAATTGTTAAAACCTGCCCTTGCCAAATTAAGGGAGGATGGGGTGCTTCTAGTAATTTACATTGATGACATTATACTTTTTGCCGATGACCCTCCGACATTGGTCATATTTATACAAAGGGCTATTACATTGTTGCAGTCTCTGGGATTCACTATCCATTCTGATAAATCCCAACTTGTCCCATCCCAGAGAGTCAATTTCCTGGGTTTCATTTTAGACTCGGTTGTGATGACAGTCTCTATGAAATCGGACAAGGCTGATAAAGCAAAATCAGCCATTTTACAGCTCCTCAGAACAGAGCAGCCTCTTATTAGAGAGGTTGCATCTGTAGTTGGGCAAATGGTGTCATGTTTTCCTGGCGTCAAATATGGCCCACTGTATTACCGTGCTCTTGAAAATGACAAAACTGATGCTTTAAAGACGAATGGGTGGAACTTAGATGACAGAATGCTCATCTCTGATATAGCTAAGAAAGACATGTCTTGGTGGCTTTCAAATATTGACAATGATCCATGCCCTGTCAGGCCTATGAAATACAAATTAACCCTTAAATGTGATAGCTCTCTAGAAGGATGGGAAAGTGTTATTGAAAATTCTTCCCTTGCCGCAAATGGGCGATGGTCCCACAGTGAGAGTATGTGCCACATAAACTATTTGGAGATAAAAGCAGTCCTGTTTGGCCTTCAGTCCTTGTGCTCAGACTTAACAAACTGTAACATCAAAGTATTGTCTGATAACCAAACTGCGGTTTCCTACTTGAGAAATATGGGTGGCACTCACTCTCGGGACTGTAATGAGATTGCAAGAGAAACTCTTATGTGGTGCAAAGACAGGGGCATATCCTTAGCTGTCACCCATTTACCTGGAAAGCTTAATGTTGAAGCTGACCTAGCAAGTAGACATTTTCATGATGACACGGAATGGTCATTAGACACTCATGTTTATAACAGCTTAATTACTAAATGGGGTAATCCTGAGATTGATCTTTTTGCATCACGGTTGAATGCAAAACTGCCCTGCTACGCAGCATGGAAACCTGACCCATGTGCCCATTTTATTGATGCCTTTACACTTGACTGGTCTGTGTTTAAACTTGTTTACTGCCTCCCACCTTTCAGTGTTATTGGGAAAGTACTTCAGAAGATAATATTCTCCGAGACAACAGCAATCCTAGTTCTCCCCGACTGGCCAACACAGTTTTGGTACCCACGAGTAATGTCAATGCTAGTGGCGCCTCTACACCGAATAAAGCTGCAGAAGTCAACCCTGACCCTTCCCCACGATGTCAAGAACGTCCATCCCCTCTACCCCAAGCTCCGACTGATTGGCTGTCTTGTGTCAGGAAATCCCTCCAGCTGCAAGGAATAACTGGTGAAACTTTGAACATTATTATTGATTCTTGGAGAGAAAGTACCCAGAAGCAATACAGATCCAGCATATCAGCTTGGATAAATTACTGTAAAGAACAGAAGATCAGCATTACAACACCTTCATTACCACAACTGTTGAACTTTCTAACTCTTCAGTCCAAAAAGCTTAGCTACAGTGCTCTAGGGACCACTAGAAGTGCTCTTTCCTCCTTCATCAATATTGATGGCTTCAAAGTAGGAGAACACCCTATTATTTCACGTTTTATGTCGGGTGCTTTCAACAGGAAACCAACTTTCCCCAGATATGTGGAAACATGGAACCCCCAAATTGTTCTCAGCCACCTCAAGGGCTATCCTGACACCAAGGAAATGTCTCTGAAGCAATTGACTTTGAAACTGACTATGATTTTGGCCTTAGTTACTGCACAACGAACACAGACTCTTAAGTTGCTGTCAATCAATGACATGCAATCTAAAGATGGAGAATATGTTTTTCAAATTACTTCCATTCTAAAGCAAACAAGTGCTCATGGTGGCCGGCAAAGACACCTGCCACCTATTGTGTTGAAGAAATATGACCATGATAAAACTCTTTGCGTTTTTACATTGTTACAAGAGTATCTTATTAGAACTTCTAACTTAAGGGGTTCATGTTCTCAACTCCTGATTTGCCACTGCAAGCCTCATGGGCCTGCTTCTAAAGACACTATTTCTAGGTGGCTCAAACAAGTTATGCTTGACGCTGGAATTAATACTTCTGTTTTTAAGCCTCACTCCACCAGAAGTGCAGCCACTTCTGCTGCAAAGTCAGCTGATGTTCCTCTAGATGAAATTATGACCACAGCTGGCTGGCGTTCAAGCTCTGTGTTTGCTGTTTATTATAACAAACCACTGTTAAATGATAGTTCCTTTGCCAACAGTGTACTGGGAAAGAATTAGTGCCTTGGTAATAAATGCCATGCTTACGTTTCCTTATCTGGAATGTGTATTCTTTATTTTTTGAGAGCCCTATAGAGCTCTAAAATCTCATGTGATCTCAGAATGTATGCAAATGCGAGGTAGAATTGAATAATTAAACGAGACTTACCTGTAAGTTGAAGTTTGATTGAGATTCTACCGTAGCATTTGCAGAAATGAAGAGATCACATCCCTCCCTTCCCCTCCCCCTGTTCATATCATCCTATGGTGTTGCATACACCATATATTTACTATTCATCTATGGGGTGGTCTACAGGACTCCTCAAAAAAAAAAAAAAAAAATGCTTTCAAGACTGAGCTCGAAGTCACGTGACTTGCTATCTCATGTGATCTCTTCATTTCTGCAAATGCTACGGTAGAATCTCAATCAAACTTCAACTTACAGGTAAGTCTGGTTTAATTATTCAATTTCTCCAGTACTTCGGCCCAGTATACTCACTTAGCTACGGAAAGCTGAGAGCAATATCTATCATGCATATTTTGATATGTATGAACATGCCTTGTGTTCTGAATAAACTGGGTTGTCACTAGGGGCTGGGGGATTTCCCCCGGGTATTTAATAGAGACCTTTAGATTCGAGGACGAAAGCAACTGCGAGTACGAGATTTAATTTAAAGTTTTCGCGTATTTTAAAAAAATAGACACCCCGGAATTCTTCATTGTACTTTTTTTCACCAGAAAAGTTAGCACTGTTTTCTTTATTGGATGAGGTTAAGCCCTCTCCCGATCACAAAATGATCAAACTCCTAACTCGTGGTAGAATGACGATGGCCATCACATTTTCCCGCCAAAATGACGTTGGTTCGCGCGAACACTACTTAGCATTGGGAAAATGTTGTTCTCGTGGTCGTCCTCGTCTTAGAATCTAAAGCTCTCTACTGTGAGATTGACCCTTCACTAATCTCACATAGGAAAGTAAAAGAAACCTTAA
Organism: Porites lutea; assembly: GCF_958299795.1. Taxonomy (NCBI): domain Eukaryota; kingdom Metazoa; phylum Cnidaria; class Anthozoa; order Scleractinia; family Poritidae; genus Porites; species Porites lutea. Next base: position 4,164,229 of record NC_133204.1, read on the forward strand.
GTTCTTCCAAGCTGTTCAATTCCCTACCTTAAAAAAAATCTAAGTCATGCTTGACAGCCCTGATAAAGATGCAAAACAAAACAAAAATGTAATGTTTTTTTTTTCGCCATGTATGAACTCATCATTTTGTTTCAATAGAGTGACTGTACTTAATTTCTTTGCTAGATGTAGGTTATGTTCAAGGGATGAATGACATCTTGAGTAGATTTCTAATCGTCCTGGGATCTGAAGCAGAGGCTTACTGGTGTTTTACTAATTATATGGACTCTGTAAAAGGTGACTTCCTGGATGATGGAATGCTGAATAAAATTGGTACGTATTAGATTATTAACTGACTGGTAACTGTAACCTTGCACTGTTGTAACTGGGTGAAATTGATATCATGGTCTTACATTTTATTCCTCTCACAAACAGGCAAATCTTTGCCCAGAAATTTGCAATTGCGTTTTGATTCATTTGAAACTGGTTACTATAATTATAACCTTGCACTGTTGTGAAGACACGGCCTGGCATAATGTTATTTCCTTTATTGCTCTTTCCAAAAGGTAAATGTTTGCTAAATCCACTCTGCATTTTAATACTAAAACACCATCAACAATATCAAAATATGACTATACGTTGTAAACGTAATTGCGAGAAGCTGCTAGTTATCATTAGTTAACTTATATTGTATATTTTTTGGATACTTTTTCGACTTTTAACAAAAAGGGGAAGAGTGTTTATAAAGGATTAAATAAAAGCATTTATGATTTTCGCTTCTCTTGCAGAACATGTTAGATTGTTGCTGAGAAAAATGGACGAACATCTTTACAATCACTTTGAAGCTCATGACATGGGTGACATGCTGTTTGTTCACAGGTGCATTTATAAATATTGGCCCCGTGAATCGTAATAACGACCTTGAGATGCGAAGACGAGGGCGAGTACGAGATTTGACTTAACGTTTTTTCGCGTATTCTCAAAGTCAAGACTTCCCGGAAAGCGTTAGCACTGTTAACTTTAGTGACCGAGATTACGCACTCTCCCGATCGCAAAAAGATAAAACTTCTAACTTTTGATATCTTGTTTTTCCCACCACGACATTCGCGCTAAAACTCGTAGTAGAATGACGACGGCTACCACGTTTTCCCGCCAAAATGTTGTTGGTTCACGCGGGAGTACTACGTTGTACTGAGAAAATTTCGTACTCGTCTTAGAATCTAAAGGTCTCTAGTGATGAACGGTGTTGACTCGTAGGGACAAAACACTTCTCGGCAGAGTGACAGAATAAAATAGCCAGAGGAAATGGTCGAATAATTTATTTGATAAGACGTTTTCATGAAACGAAATTCCATGCATGTAAGTGTGTCCTTTTGATCTATCGCTGCTTCCGAGCCTGTGAAAAGTTTGAAAATCGAATCTGAGGTACATGTAGGGCCTCGAACCTCGTTTTCACGATTTGGTGTATTTAAAAAGGATATGAACGAGGGTGAAGCCAGTGCATACTCTGCCATGCCAAATGGGGATACTTTGCCTTGGGTTTTCCTAATTTGTTCGTTATATTATAATCACTTTTTTTTTTTTTTGGAAGGTGGATTGTTTTGACTTTTAAAAGAGAGTTTCCATTTGAGGACGCGCTAACCATGTTTGAGATTATAAGTAGCCAGCATCTTGAATTGTCTTCAATGGAAGCTGAAAGAGAGCGTGAGAGACAAAGAGCTAAAGAACTAGAAAGAGATGGTTAGTGAGTTTATTAGTCATGTATTCATCCAATGAAGTAGGTGTATTATTACTTGAGTCTTACCGTGGCCTTTTATTCCCAGTTTTTGTGATAAGTGTCCTCTTCCCAAAAAGAGTTACCGTGTTTATTCGATTAACCGCCCTGGGCGCTTATTAAATTTTTGGACCTTGCAAGTGGGCGCTATTTCGAGTTGGGCGCTTATTAAATTTTCACCATTTTCAGCAAGTGCAGTATGTTTATTCTGCAACAAAACAGTAACAAAGCAAGGTTACTGTAAAATACTCTGAAGAAAAGTCCGTCTTCAAGAAAGTCTCTTACTTTTTCGATTTCAATTTCAATCTCATTGTCACTCAAGTCAATAAGTGAATTCTCTGGTGCTGTCCCCTCGATGTCCGACATCGTAACGTCGGCAAATGGGTTCGTTGCCTGAGAGGCATGGAATCAATCAGGATTTGCAATTCGTGTATGGGCGCTTATTAACTTTTTCTGCCTTTAGGATGGGCCCTTTTTTTTAAGGGGCGATCGCGACCCACCCCCTGCTTCCTCGCGCTAGACGTCAATAAATCTCACGCGCTTTACATTTTGATACGCGTGCTTGACGATCGCTACAGAGAATATAGAGGGTTTAGTAGCCTGAACATCACGCTTTTCTAGTTTGGAAGTGACGAAAAAGCGGAAATGGCCTGAGTATGAGTACAAATGGCAAAATCGACTTGATACATGTTAGCACGATAGTTACAAACCTGCCTGTTCATGTTTAAGTCTTAATTGTGCTTTTGTTGTTGTTGTTGTTGTTGTTGTTGTTGTAGGAGGGGAATTTCATGTTCAAGTTGTAGATATGAACACAAACTACTCATTCGAAGTGTTTGTATGCCTAGCTGTTTTAAAGGAATACAAGAATGAATTGCTAAAATCTTCAGAAATCTCATCGGTTTACAACACCATTCACAGGTAACTAAATGAGTTTGAATAGTTTGTGAAGGTGCTATTATAATCATTATCATTCTAAATGCTATAGGTTTAGCAACGGGACTGAACTTGTATCCTACATGCACAATTATACTTATAATACAACATTATTCTTCCCGAATACCGCCTCTGAGATTTACTTTCGTAAATTTGTACACGTAGACAACGTTAAAAGTCTTGATAACAAATCATTTAATGACGCGTCCCTCGGGAGACAAGTTAATTTTGTTTCCGTAAAGGTGATGTTACCCGGGACGATTCGCAATGACGATTTTAATCGTAACACAGCGTTGCAACATTGTTGCGACATTGTTTTGAATGGTTACAGCATTGCTGTTTTTCGCTAAAAATCGTCGTTGTGAATCGTCCTCTGTAACTGAAAAATCACCTTAAAATCTCAAAATGTTCCTCGGCTCAGCCTCAGGAAACATACCCTGCGAGCAGAGGCTACATTTCGCTGTGTGAGCTGGCGTGCGAAAAGTAGCTACTTTTCGCACGCCAGCTCATACCGCGAAAATGTAGCTTCTGCTCGCAGGGCACAGGAAACGGAGATTCTCAGGGAGCGAAATTAACTGTTTCCCTTGGAAACAGTTTCCAAATGTACATGTTTATTGTTCGTCCTTTATACCCGGGTCTTCAGGGAGTTTAAGTAGTGACGTTTTTGAGCGACTCACGTCGACCGGAAGTAGACTTTTTGCACTCTTGAAACTTGATTTTGTGCAAATTTTGGGCAAATCGTCTCTTTAAGAATGAAGACACTTAGCAATACAAATAATGGTAGCGTCAAGGCTTATTAAAAGAGAAAAGGCTCACTTTCGGTTAACGTGCGTCGCTGGGGCTGTGTCACGGCAGTCCGCTTCATTTTGTTTAATTTCGCCAATTACTCGCCCTCAATCGCTATAAGCAAATTAAGCAAAGAAATTTCATGTAAATGACAAAATCAGAAATTCGAGACTGACAAATATGTCTCGTGAGCATTATTTTTGAAGTTGCAAACAGCAGAGATCAACTTTGAAAAACTGTTAGGCTGAACAGTTTCCAAAAACCCTGTTTCAATCCGTTTCAATCTTCTTCGGTTTTGTCCATCCGTGGCATTTGTTGTATCTGTTGTGTTATTTTAACCTTCATTTAATGTTGTAAGTGGTTACTTTTATGTTTCTCTTAATTTAACGAGCATTTTGTAATTACCTAATTTTGCTGAATTTCGTGACACAGCTCCTTTTTAAGCTCCCTTTCGTTGTACTTAGTCCCTCTGTAATTGCTTTCCTTGTTAACGTTTGCGCTTTTTTCCTTCTGTTGCAGTTTATCAATGAAAATGGACCTGAATATCATTCTCATGAGAGCAGAAGAGTTATTTTTCAAATACTGCCGTAAATCTGTTGAAGACTGCTTTCAAGTGGTCGACCTCGAGAAGATTTCTTGACATCAGTCGATGAACTGATGATCCCTGAGCTTAATCCGTCGTTTACCCTAAAAAAATCATTTTATTACCAAATTCGAAAAAAGAGAAGTTCATTTGCCCTTTTTTGAAACTGTGTTACACAGTTTTACTTGATCGATGATAACTGCGTTATCAAACAACAAGCTAAAGGAATTTTATAGTTCAAAAGAGTTACAAGACAGATATGCTCATATCAGAATGTATTTTACCTTGAAACAATGAAGGAACAATTCACAGCGACATGTTCGTTTTAAGAATTCATACGTAATAAAGGTGAAGTACTTACATCTAATTTATGTGACCACGTCCTTTAGCAAAAGGACGAAGAATAAAAATTATAATGGGAAAAAAGAAAAAAAAATGGTAGTTCATTTATAGATTTACTATGTTTTAAAAATATGTATAAGTATTAATTTGTTTTTGTTTGACTCACAAAGTTATTTTGAACGGTGAGCTTTACACATAGTATCTTTTAGATGTATATTTAATTTGTTTTGTATATATACCAAAAGCGCTTTACTGCAGCCGAAAAAGATTATTTGGATTCCTCTTGTGCGTACCTTCTTTTGATGCTGTTTTAAAATTATTTCGCCGAATCTTCAGGTAACAGGAAAGAGTTTGTAATATAGTCTTAGATGTTGCAAGTAATATATCAAACATGAGACGCAGTGTTTCATCACCAGATGAAACACCGAGAAGAGAGTTGAAAATACGACGCGTAGCGGAGTATTTTTGACGAACTGCGAGGTGTTTCATCTGGTGATGAAACACTGTGTCGAATGTTTGATATTTCTTCTCAAACAAAATCATTTTTGAAGGAGAAATTAAGGATGCAAAAATGAGCCGTTTTTCATCCGATATCCAAACACTCATTAAACATTAATTTCCTTTGAATTTTCTTTATGAATTATTAATGAGTTTGAGAAATAAAAATACAAATTTTTGATGGTGACAAAGTATTTTTTTAGCCTCTTGTTAATAGATTTTTGAACTGCGAGATCGGTGATTTAAATACAATTTCGCTATAAACATCATTCAGATTTAGGCAGCGTTCACATTCGGTTCCCGCACATGGTGCCCGAGTACGGTACTCGCTGGGCACTAATGTGAACACACCCTTTTTCAAGTACCCACGCTAGAATTCAAGCACGGTATCCTAGTACAAGGTCTCGACCTTGTACTCGGGTCCCTGTGTCCAGACAATTTTTGTCAGTTCCGGGCAGTCCACTGCTTTAGCTTGCTTTGTTCTCGATGCTAAGCTCATGTTTCAAAATGGCGTCTGACGGGGAGGAATGGAGTAACTATGTACACAGTCAAAGGGTGAACACAACACCATTTTGTGCCGGTACCCAGGCACCGTTTCCCGAGTACCAAGTGTGGACAGCCCCTTAGTGCTCAAGCAAACTAGTGCCTGGGCACCGGCATCTTAACAAAATTTCGGCGTGGGTACGTGTGTTCACATTAGTGCACAGCGAGAAGCGTACTCAAGCACTATGCGTGGGCAACAGTGTGTACGCTGCCTAAGAGAATTCAGGGAGAATTTTTTGTCAACTGGACTAAGGCAGCGTTCACACTTGATGCCAGAGCGCGGTGTCCGAGTACGGTACTCTCTGGGCTCTAATGTGAACACACCATTTTTTCAAGTACCCACGCTAGAAACTCAGGCACAAGGTAGCAAAGTAGACGTAAACATTTTTTGTGGTTTTTATTGCAGATAAGTTGAAGGCGTTGTAAGCCTGCATTGAAAACTGATTTGAACCACCATGTTTATCTTTGCTTCATGTTCTTGCGAAATTCAGTGCCACCTTGAAGAGAGCAAAATACAGGAGATTGTAAAAAATACAGTAACTTGTTGTCAACCAGAATAACTAACACGAGCGACCTACAAAGATAATTGATAATTGGTGCTTAGTAACAGAGTAACTAGAAATCACTGTTGCTGTCAACTTTAATTTGTGAGGATTATATTGTTACATTTATTTATTGACGTGATTTTTAGCTTATTAAAGAAAAATAAAGCTTGATTTGTTTCGAGGGTCGATCGGTGTGTTGCCTCTAAAATTTGTATTTTACCTTCCTCCACAATAGCTTCTCCACTTACCTGAATCTCAATGACGACATTGATATCGAACGGCCAAATACTTTTTGGTCCAAGGGCAAGGGTCTTCAAACTCATCATCCGTGGCGTGAAGCTCGCATGATGATCGACCATTACAGACCTCTTTAACCTACAGAAGAGGAATAATGCATTAGGAGAGCAGGGAAGATCCCTGTCTCATGGACAACTCACTCATCAATCTGGGAAATTTTTGGTTGTGGAATCCGGATTACAGGGCTTTGGAATCCGGAATATAGCAAAAGAAATCCGGAATCCTACAAAAGATTATCCACTCCACGGACAAAGACTGGAATCCAGTACCTAGAATCCCGAATCCACGGTGTGGAATCCAGAATCCAAGTCGACTGTCTTGGATTCCCCTTCATGGGGCGACCATTTAAAAATCGCGAAATTAAGTAAAAATAAGGTATAAGGATTCGAAAAACGAGTCTGACCTTTTCAAAAGAAGAAGTGCTTTCGCATTTTGTATTTAATCCAAACCCGCAATGGTTTTGATATCTTTTCCTTCCGTAATTTGCGTAAATAACTTTAATTTTCCTTCCACCAAAGCAGATAATCCGTCCACTTTTACCTTCGCAGATTTCAGCAAAAAAAGTTGTTGCGTCTGCAATTTTAAAAATAGATAATAATTGAGTTATCAAAGAACTACAGCATAACAAAAGTAAAAGTAATAAAGTATTGTACAGTGCACGTGGCTACGCTAGACTTGTGGATAGATAGATAGTTAGATACATAGTTCTTTAATGAGTAATTACATGCAAGCCAAAAGCTACATTGCGTGATTAACACAATAGTGAGTTTACGCAACAGGACGGCAGGAAGAAGAGGACGGCAAAACAGCTGTGTGTGACAAACGTGACAGGGCTATCACTTGTGGGTTTTGTCGTGATCTTCACTTAACACCAAGGTTTTCTGCTCCTTTACAAAAAGATCTGTTTAAAGGAAAGTGAAGTTTGGCGAAAAGTTGTTTCAAATAAAATTATTGTCACGCTTGTCACACAAGGTTTGCCGTCTTCTTTCCTCTCCCGTCCTGTTGCGTAAGTTCACTAATATTAAAATAGGACACAAGAAACATATATTCCAAAAAATCTAAATCTAAATACATTAGCATATCATATAACTGCATATTTCATTCATTAAAAACTTGTCATAGAAGGAAAAAATGTTTGCTTAAAACGATTGGTACTAGAGGACAGTGGGGAAGAGTGCTATGCCCGCGTCCTGGATAAAGGAACAAGTTTACAACCTTCCCACCCACCCTAAGCTCTTGAAAATGTGGAACTCGGTGATATGTCCACCATTCTCTCGCAAGTTGATTCATTCAATCGAGCCTGTACGTTTAAAAATAACCAAGACAGACGAAAGTGTCCGTGATCGGGGGTCCAAAATATACGTATTCATCGAACTCCCGAGCAATCTCCTGCAAATAAACACACCCCCTTCCAATAATACCCCTGTAATTTCCCTAAAACTAAATGGCTAGTAACTGGAAATGGAGGGAAGCTGAACGGTTTTTAAAATTTTACGTCTACAAAATGCTTTGATCTATCAAAGATCAACGTTTTGCGTTATAAAATATTTTCATAATAATGAACTGGAAAGGATTTAAGAGTAGAGAAGTGCGCTCAGATGCAACCTTGGGCCCTGGCTCCACCCCAGGGACCGCGGAGGGGGAGGGGCTGGTAGGGCCGCGGCCCCACCACTTTTTTGCGCCCCCGCCCCCACTTTTTGCGCTGAAAAGAAAAATAATTAAAATAAAAAAAAAGACTTGAAACAAGTTTTTTTCCGTCTATATTCCGCTATATTCTCTGTATTTTCTTTAATTTCAAACGCCAGGCATTTTGTGGGGCTCTTGTGCTTTTCGCGGTAATTGTGCCCTGGGGCCGACTTGCCCCTTGATCAAACGCCATGCCTTGGCCACCCCTTCGCTTTGTTCGGCAGCGTGTTTTGTACTTCCAGCTCCGGCAGAGTTTTTTATCAGTTTTATCAGACAAAATGAAGAAAATTACTAGCTTTTTCAAGCCAAACGAAAGTGAGTAGTTGATTTAAGTTGATAAAAGTTTTATATTTTGTCTTTCTCCTTTCGAATCAATGAAATATTCGATGGCAAGAAGAATTACATTACTTGAACAGTGAACGGCCATAGTTAGAAATTTTTCAGATCACTTCAGTGTAGTATTTTCTATACTAACATTGTAATCGCGTCTTTTCTTGCATTGAATCTGAACTGACCGTGTATGTTGGTCGTTTATTAGGGTTAGTTGGGACTTCGTCAAAGTCTGTAAGCTCTGCAGAAAAGACGACAACTACTTGCAGTGAAAATGGTGAGTTTGAGTTTGACCAGTAAACATTTCAATATATTGTTAAAAGTTTCATTTTTTGGAAGTGCGAGTTGTTTCTGACTAATATTCGTTAAGTGTAATTGGATTTTTGGTGATGGGTTGTATATTTTTTCTATTTATAATCAGATATTCTACTTATTGTCAGCAATCCTGTAATTTAGCGTACACATTTGCTGGACGGAATGAAAATCGTATGAAGAATTTCGGTATCTTCACTAATGCCGACCTATAAAGAGCAACAAATACTGGATAAAGTATGCAAAGTCACGCGACAGAAACAAATCAAAATACTATGATTTTATTCCTTTTTTTCGATTTTCAATATGAAAAATCATTTTCAATTGTCAGCCCTCCCACTTTTCACCTTGCTCCGCGGTCCCTGCACCCCCTTGCTTCACCCACGATTGTGGCAAGGGTGTAAAAATGGTTTACAGACCAGCTGGGTGTGGAACGGTGAATAAGTAGGAGACTAGCTATTTTAAAAACATATTCGAATAATTAGATTTCCAATCACCGAATCTGAATCCATTAATTTTTTATAGGTTTTCGCCGCCACGTGATCGGAAATCCAAATCCAAATCGTAACGCCTTGTTTTTGACGAAATAAATTCTCTATGAAATAGACCTTTCTCGCATTTCGCTCCAGTGAGCAAACACAAAAAAATAAGGTAGAGGCTTAAGTGAATAATTTCACACAAATCACTGTATTTTGCCCACCCAAGCCTCGAGTTGGTGCCTTTGTTTACAGGAAAGCAGGAAAGATCTACTGTCTACATCTAACAATTCATTTTATTTAATAATTTAGATCCAAACATTTGCATTACCCTTACTTACCAAGATCCTATTACTGTATTCACTCATTCGTACCTACTCATTACTTTTTTTAATTAATTCCCTTTAACTATGACCAAAATTTATCCATGATAAGTAGTTGTTTGTTTAATTTCGCCAGCATTAATTATAGACAGAGTATATTTAATCAGTTGAGCAGGTAATTCATTTCAATCAATCAATCAATCAGTATTAGTGTCAGTAGAATAGGATAGGGTTGCCCGAGTATCACAACCGGAGGCGCATGTAAAAAACGCATGACAATATTTATTTAGTAATTTTAAAAAAATAACTAAATAATGAAAAAAGAAAAAACAATCAAATGTATAAAACAATGAATATATCAGGGAATGTAAAAAGTGATGATATGTATCTATATATAAGAAGTACTCAAGTAACATCGTCCCGCACCCCATTTACTATAAACAACAGCAATCTCACTTGCTGATTAATATATCGATTATGAACATAAAATAAGATATACAACAACTACAAATTTTGAAGCTGGCCTTTTAAACATAATGTACTCCTCAGGGTGAAAAAAAAATGCTGTATCGAAGATAATGCGCATGCCGAGATACATATAGTTAGAACAACCCAGTGGGCGTGATATTTATCATGACTTACTTCCCGGGCAGTTGTACATGAGGTTTATCTGCTTCACGTCCAAAGTGCTGAGGTAATCTCGTTGGCCAATATACCTGACAGGGATCTGCAGCATGTTTAGGTATAAATTTGAGTAACCAAGTTGAGTGATCGAATAACAAAGCTCACGAAAGCAGTCAGTTTCGCCTGGAGGTAAAGCCTACATTACACCCGTCTGTTCACTTTAGTCTAGGCTTTGAGGATCTTTCAGATACTAAGGGAGGTGCAACATGTAGAACAGAGCGAAAAAACTTTCGAGTGGGAGGAGTAACCCAAGACTTGAGAAAAGGAGGGCCAATTGAAATGCTTTCAACATGTACGAAAGCAAAACTGATAACAATTAAGGTACTGTGGCATCAGTTTTCGAATTTAATGTTTAATTTACATTATATGTGCCTTTTAAGCCAAATTTAGCGTAAAAAATATTCAAATAAGTTTCATACTTAATCATTAACAACCATTCAAAAAAAAAATAGTGGCTCGTCTCTTTTTCAAATATGGTGTTGGCCATTTTCCTTTTCCCATGGAGGTTCGAAAACTGGATCAGGATTTCAATGTACAATTTACTGTTCTGTCTCACCCTGTTGTATTTATCTGTGATAGTGGGCTTCTTGTTCTTTGTAAATGCGTACGATGAGAAGTGCATGATGGAGTAGTAATCATACGGGGTACCAAACGGCATCCAAGACTGCATCTGCGCATGCGTCATCTTGTTAAAATTGGAAGACTTCCCTAACCATAAAATGTTGATAACAGTATTTGTTAATAGATGAAACCCTCCACAATTCCTTCTAATTTTTTTTATTTTCGCTAAGAGTGAATTAATTGATTTTCAATTTATTTCAAAACTATGTGGTATTGTTTTTAGGTTTAAAAACAGTAATACGCACATGAATATATGTATTAACGGGTAATGCGAATTTTTCTGATCGCTCGCTGTTGGAGAAATAGGTAGAGTCAGGTATCATCAGACCATTTTCCCAGCCAGGATTTATTTCTATGGGCAGAGGAGGTAGAGCAGTACAGAACAGAATAGTACATGTACACAGTCATATACATGTGATCCTGTCTTACCAGGGCGAATGTTTTCGTCGTGAATTGTGATATACATGTCTCGATCCGGCCTGGCTTGTTCATGGAAGAAACCTAAAGCATGTCCTGAAAAATGATATGTAAATACACCAGATCACTCTTTTGAATAGAACCTACCTAAAACCTCAAAATATTAATAATTCTGGCTTAAGTTTGCTTGGCAAAAAATTCTAGCCTTGAGCAGATCTTATATAGACGATTTAAGGAAACATGAACTTTCCCTTCACTTGCCATATATATTACCCGAAAAAAACCCGTAGATATATGTTGAAAAACACCATCATAACCGTCCAAAAGTTCAAGTTGATGAAAGGAACCACAGTATTCCTTTTGCTTAAATACCTCTCTCTACATCAATAGTGGTAACAAGACAAATTTGGCTTTTCTGTTTATACAACACTACAGCTGGTACAGTGTATAGAATGGCTAATTCTTACAAACGTTTGTGGAGATTTTTGAGTATCTTTTCACGTCTCAAGGTGTTGGTTTAGTATCATATTCAAAAAGGGATGGTGTCTTTTAGGATCGATCACAGGGGCAAAACAATTAATCTATAGAAATCCTCCTCGCAAAAGGCGCGCTATATGAGGCTGAGGGTACCTCAGAACTCGGTGTGTCCTAAAAATAAAAGATGGCAGCGAAAACTACGGTGAATAATACCCCCCCCCCCCACCCCCACCTCCAACAATATTTACCTATCTCGTGTAGTATTATTCCTTTATGAAAGCAGTCTAGACCAAGGCTAAGAATCTGCTTGTTTCCTTGGTAACCGACGTAAGAATAGCACCTAAGGAAAAAAGAAAGTTATACATCTTGGCCAGTGAACAATACCATTCATCTCTCTGTGCATAAAGATGCAAACGTTTAGTTATTCAATCTCCTCACCAGAGCCTTCATTACCCTTGTCTGGCTGAAAAGGCAGTGCTGACCAATAGGATCACAGACACTGGTTACGAGACTGTTTTTAACTCCTAATCCTCAAAATGTTTGCCGTGCGGGTCAATCCATCTCGGATGGGTCACGTAAAGTGGTCGAAAAAAGGGTGGTGTGTTTAGGTCCTCAATAAAACGTCGCATCGGAACGTATCACGTCATAGGCGGGAACATCTTCGGAAACCCAAGGGCAGACAGTTGGGTCGGCGCGACGAAAAATTTCTTGAAAACTTTCGTAGCGTCCTTTCTCCCGACCCAACTGGTTGCCTGCCCCCTGGGTCTCCGGGCTGTCATACATATTAAATACATCTCGTGACTCCTTGACTGAATCCCTTAAGCATTTTGGGAGTTGTTTGGTGTCGCAGATGGTGCACTTTCAAATGTCTTAACAAAACAGACCTGGTTCCAAAGAGAATATTAAATAATACCTTTTAAATTTTAACCAACAATACTTCCCGTACACCAAGACCTATCGCCAGTTGCTTTGAGGCTTCCTTTAACTTAAAAGGTCGAACAAAGTTAAATTTCAAGCCTTCCTGTTAAAATATTTTTGTGTCCTCTGCTCTTTGATGCACTATACTAAAAAGCCATTTCATCATTATATAACCTTTAAAACTTTAAGGATATTCACCCCTTTCCATATAGAAACATCAGGTAGGCTGTCTCGGTGGTCCTTGGTTTAAACTTTATGCAACTATAGTGTTCCCACTCCATAAAAGCATGTTTGATAAACATTGAAAGAGAGGTTGACGCTGTTCACAAACAAAAAAAAAGATTGATAAAATTATGACGCTTAAAACAGGCAGTAAAATTATTAAGTAAAACTGAGTAATTTGCCTACCGGTGGGGTGGAGCCGTGTAGGGTCCCAAAGATTATTGCGAGGGACTAAATCATCTGCAGGTCGTTACTACACTACCCTAGCAACCAGCCGAGTTTTCTTTCCGGCATGGTTTTTAGTATTTTCGAAGTCGACAAGCCACTCGGGCGACTTCGTAAATGTTAACCGCCATGAAGGAATTGGAATCCCGGTGTTTGCTCGCAGGGTATACTACAGGGTATACTACAGGTGTCCGTTCAATTATTAAACACGGAAAGAAAATATATACACCCAAGAGAGTATAAAGGGCTTATACTATTGTTGTCAACAGGAAACTATTTAATATTCCTGGTTAAATGGACCAACTCTATGTACCAGAGTGACCCTTTTTACTTAAAAAGGGAATCAGAAAGGGCCATTTATTTAACTTCTATCAGTGAATTTGGGGGAGTTCAGAAAAACTCAACTTGTAAAAAAGTTACGTTAATTGAAGACAAAGGATAATCCGACGAGAGAGAGGGAGGGAGCCTGTTCATGTCGAGCTGTAGCAAGAGATCAAACTTATCACAAAATAATTTTGGCTATTCAAACCATTATCAGGACACCAATCAAATGCCGAATCCTAACCTAAATGTGACGGTTTATTCTAGTAGGATACTGAGAAAATCAAAATTAGTAAAATATACTACATTGTAAGTGCAAAAAAAGAACAGAACAAATTCATTGCATTTACTTTACTTTTTCAACACAAAGGAGTATTAACTTTTAATTTCTCTTTGTTAATTGTGATGACACGGAACAGTGCGCATTATGTGAGGTTCTTGATATGCTGTTTATGAAGAATGTCTCATACCAGAAGCCCAATTGGATAGTTTAGTTAGTATTGATTATAGCGGAGCACTACGGGCAAAAAAAAGTTGGTTAACCATGCATCAAAGAACTTTCGGTATAAACAAAGTCGTCCTTACTTCCGTCCGGCCACCCTATCATGTTAACAGAAGTGAAATGTTACACTTACTAGCTGGTAGTCCAAAGCATATGCTATCTGTGTCGAACATATGCATTGGACATCCATGTTACGGTCAATTGACAGCTGTCAGGAAAAGCCAATCCGCTGACCAGGGCTCAGGTGTATAACTCAGTGAGGTGACGTGTTTTTTAATTATCCTCTGACCAGTTATTTGTTTTCAATTAATCGCAGGCTCAGGTCCATCTTTTTAATGACGAATTCAGTTTGTTTATTGCTTACAGCAAAAGTTGAATAACTTGAGAAAGACATATAATTTATTAAAAGATCCCACCAGAGCTTTGTTTTTGACCTTTTACTTAATCCGTATATCATATTGCTGGCAGTCCATTGTTTCAATATTGTTTCTTCATCTTACCAATTTCCTTTGAAAAGACATATGGTACCACGCCTCCAGGCCAAAGGATATCACCAAATCCTTTTGTTGTTCCTGATCTCACGGCCGTTTGCTGAGCTTCATTAAGAAGTATGTCACCCTGGTATAGACCTTCCACTCCCTCATTTTCTTCCATGCAAAACATGAAAAATAATAATTGTAGTAATAAGTATGGAAACATCTCACGCGAAACCGTATTTTATATCTCCTTTATATAGCAGTCGTGGCAAGGAACGAGATTGCATCTTGGGCCTTATACAATCGATCAGGAAAATCCTCCTTATTTTCACTGACGACACAAATATAATGAAGTTCTGTCTCTTAATCTCTTAAATGCTTTAGTCAGTAATTTCAGGTGTAATTACAACAACAGAGCTGATTCACAAAAACTATATAATGTGTATTCCCCACTTCCCGCACTCACTACCCAATAGATACTCCCTATTTCAGCGCGAGTATGAAACAGGACCCTGAGTAATGGGCCCTTCTAATTAAAAGTAGTATACCCGGTACAGCGAATGATAGCGTCTATTCCTACGTCCAGAAAGTATGAAACAGGACCGGTATAACGAAGGTACCCTTCTCAGTAGTGTTTACCTGGTAAAGCGAATAAACTTAACCGCCAGTAACTGAAATTATGACGTATTACTTCCATAACAAACCCGCCTATACGTAGTTGAATATCTATTCCTGGTAAAGCGAATGATATTCCTAACAGCAGTGAAATTACGAAACGACGCGAACTACATTAACAGCCACATATTCCCACCCCCAGGAACTTCGTCAAATAGAGTTCCTCGTGTTACATTTACTGTTTCAACAGGAATGCATTATTAATACCTTCAGGCATGTTTCCCTCTGCTGTACATAGGAAGCCGGAAAAGATTAAGAAAGTAGGAAATATGTTCATCATTTTCACCGGACCAACACCAAAGTGTGACAGTAATGCACTGGACTTTCAAGCTACGTAATCTCTATTCGTTTGTTTGATCTCATGTAAAAAAAAATAGCGCGCAAAAGGAAAGAAAATATTTGTTTGACGATGCAATATCATCTGAGTAAACAATTTATCGACTGAATCGAAAATAATCGCAATTTTATATTTTGTTGACACATGATGTTGACCTATGCTAAGTAATGCAAACATTATTACCAAATTGTTTCGCCTTCTGTTTTTGCTTCTATGAAATTTATCCCTTGCCCTGATGATTTGAAATTGAATTTCTAGTTTTCTTGATAAATTTTGTAGTGGAAAATAGAGATTGAAGTTTGAAAAGGTAACTAAAATAATGTGTTCTACTACGAATGTTTGAGTTTTCTTCTAGAAGGTTTAAAAAAATGTTGTCGTTTTTTTCAATTTTTTTGAATTCATTTGCATCCTTAATTTTCTTTTTCGGTGTTTCTTAGTATCTTGAAAATCCGTCCACAGAATTTAATTTACTCGCTCATGCATTCAGTCCAAGGTCTATTAACACAACATCATCAAAACTCATTTAATCGACAATATAATGGAGAAGAAACATTTCCGCTATTCAGTTTCGTTTCTTAAGGCTACCAGATTCACAAAGCCAATGAAAAGCGTCTCCCGGTCAGGAGTAATCAGTCAAGCAACAGTTTTAAAACTTAATGCTCCTGCTGTAGACTGATTTGTGGACGACTTGCAATTGCTCGCTCGCTTTCTCACCTCCCGCTAACTGAGACCAAATTATTTTTCTTTCCAAGTTTCCCAGGCAAACGACTGCTAATTTTGATCCCGGTGTTTCTAACTTCATAGTGACATTTCAAACCAACTTATTTATCCCTAGGAGTTTTAAAAATATCAGGATTCCACTGCTGTTAACAGCCGTCAGCTAAATCTGAATCTGTCGTTGGAAAACATCTTACTTTGAAATGAACAACAAAACTGCTGACAAAAAAATTGAACAGTCTCATACAAATAATTAAAAATAATCTCTGCTCAAGAAACGCACTTCACTCCTTTAATCAATTTACTGTATTTTATTGATAGCTACTCGGGAGCTATCAATAAAGCACGGATCGTTTACCCTGTTCAATCCTGTTTTCTGACTTATTTGAAGAAGAGTATCAATCAATGACATTGATCGTTGGAGGCATTTATCCATAGCAAACAACGCAATACATATGAGCAACTTCAAACAAATAAAACAATCTCTGCTCAATAAACGATCGAACTCCTGCACTCGTTTAAATTAATCAACGGATTATAGGAGCATGTTATAGACTCTTAATTGCAATGATACAGTCTAATTTTTAGGGAACACTTTATTCGGTAAGTAAACGAAAGTCCTCCGGGAAGCAACATTTTTTCTAAATTTGATTCAATAAAATTTTTTCATCCGCAATACGGACAAGAGCCATTAAAACTCTTGTCCCCCCTGATACGAGGTAAATTTGAAACTGTCGTCCTGAAGAATGAAACGGAAGGCGGCGACCTTCCGCAGGTAGCAAGGCAAGTTCGTAAAGAAACTATAAAGACTGCGGTAGGTCTTGGGTAATTGAATGTTCTACAAAGAAGGCAATTTAAAAAATAATGTGAAACATCTCGAAGCTTCATCTAGGATTTTCTTAGTACTGTATTTACCTATGTACTAGTAAGAAGGGGCACCCAATGAGAATATAGTTCAACACCACTTAAACATGGCATTGTTAAACGCATTTTAGTGTTTAAACGGTAGCTATAGGCATATTTTTATCCTCTAAAAATTTTTTTCTGTTCGGATTTCCTAGATGAAAGTCTAATGATCCGAAAATTATAGGGATCAAAACTTACCTTTTCGAAAATTTCAGTCACAAAAAAAGGCTTCCGAAAATTCTAGGTGACCTTTTCAGTGTAAAAATCCGTTAAAAATGGGCAATTATACTATTTTTTAGTTGTTTGAAAATCCTAGGAGAGGCGGCAAGCAAGAAATTTTACCTCGAATGTTCCGAAAATTCTAGATCTCAAATCGTCTTACGAACAGATATTTTCCGAAAATTGACGTTGGGTGCCCCTGAGTAACAAATCATGCAGCTAATTCAAGCGTATTTGCCTCCAAACATTTCCCATCGTCTGTTAATACTTAATCAGCATAACTTTACAATTCCATTCTAGACCATTCCCCAAACTAATTCCGTATTTTACCAGTACCGGTTTTGCAATTTTGTGCATTATTTTAAAAATCTGACAAAAAACTTAAGTCACTCTAATAATCGCTATTTTGTTATTATAACTCATTTGTCGGAGTTAAAGCAGCAAGGATTGTTTGAGGCATTATGACTAAATTTGAAATCTGTCATCAGGATGTAATTAGGAAAGAACCATGAGTTCAGCTGTGCGTTCGCAACGAAAAGAAAGCTACATTTCATAAACATTCTTAAAACATCAAAGCCTATTAATCCATCTTAATTTAGACTTAGTGACGTTCTCATCAAAAATGCACTATTAGTGCTTAACCCACGAATTAATGTCAGTGCATGCATGGAACCCGGGGGGGGGGGGGGGAGGGTCACTGCCATATATGGGCTATATAGGTATGTGCCGCTGTGAAGGGTATGGTTTTCAAGCAGTTTACTCTAGGATAGGGTATATAAATCAGAGCGTTTGGGTCTAGAATAGGGTATCATTTTTCAGGAAATTGATCAGTTGGTTGAAAATTTTACCTAGACTAGGGAAACAGCTACTCTAGGATAGTGGGGATTTGGGGAGTTAACTCTAGTATAGGGTAGCAAAATTCAGCTGAGCTAGCCCTGGTATAGGTTAAGGGTTCCAGGGTTCCAGCGGTACATCCCCACCCAGAAATTCCTAAAGTACCCCCCCCCCCCCCCCCCGGGTATGGAATAGCCACTTCAGACTACGATACTTTTGACAGAGATAACTTGTAAGGAAATCTAGCTCGTTTCGTGCAAATTTATCGCAATATTACCGAGAGATCCTAAAATTAAAGCAATTGCAACATTTGAAAACTTACTGCACTGCAGGGACTTCCTTTGATAATTATGAACATCAATTCTAACCATTCATTACCTGCATCAAACGCTGTCAGCTGCGCCTGGACCTTTGATGATTAGTTTGCAGATAAACTTTTTTCTGTGCTTTCCATCATCCAGAACTTGTTAACTTGTCCTCCAACTGTCATTCTAAACGTGGTTGTCATAATCGCTGTTAAGACAAAACCAAGACTTTAGACTATGCATCACTTAATACTGGCCTCTATGGCAGCAACAGATTTGGCGGTGGGAATAGTCATTCAGCCAGTGTTCATCGCAAGAGAAATTGCCCGACTTACTGATGGATTGCTTTTGATGTATTGCAACCTGAGCAAAATATTAATGGTGACAACATCTCTCCTTTGCCTAACGTCATTTTTTCATTTGGTTACGATTGCCTTAGAACGCTTGATAGCAATAAAATATTCCTTAAACTACAACAGCATTCTGACAAAACGGCGTTTAGCTGCTGCTATCGCATTGTGCTGGATTTTTGCAGCAATTTGTTTGACTATCAGACTTATAACTGTAGCGCTTATTACACGAATTATTTTAGTTATCACTATTCCATGGATTTTTTACTGTCACTTTTCCGTTTATTTTGTTTGCCGCCGTCACTTGAATCAGATTAAATCTGGGCAAACATCCGGGGAAGCCACTGCAAAAATTTTAGAAGATCAAAAAGCGTGTAAAACAACCACTATTATTTTAGGCTGTCTTATTTTATCTTTTTTGCCAGAGGTTTTGCGCACTGCAGCCCCTAGTTGCATGCAACTATTTCCATTTCCAATGATGAGTAGTATAGAGCCAATAGGATTTTCTTGTGTAATTTTGAATTCATTTTTTAATCCTGTTATTTATTGCTGGAGAAGCCAGATTATTCGTCAAGCATTAGCGCAACTTGTGAGAAATAAACTAAACAATGTTTAGAAGATGAGAAATAAATAAAATGACCAGCTAATAAATATTGCAATAAAAGTATGTCAATTTTATATTTTAGAATTTTAAAGTCCTGCTTTTGAAGTTTACTTGTAATAAATAGTACTATTCAATTCTCTTGTAGAGAAAAACAAAAAACAATTTTAAGAACGCTTTCCCCCTTCATATCTTTAATCTTACTCGCTCCGTTTTTTTTCTCAGTTTTTCCTAGGTCTAGAAAATCCTTACATGGAATTTCATTAACTGGTTTGATAATTTAGTAAAGTCAGTTCATTTAGGTTGGTAAAGTGATGTTTCTTCAGTTTTTTTTTTTACTTGTGCTATAATATAATTTCTGTCGCTCGTTTTTCAGGTTTTACCTTCGTTTTATTTAAGACCAACATTTATTTTGCAAGTTCCACATTCGTTTTATTCTATTCAACATGCGTTACTCAGGTTCGACATACATTTCTTACTTTCAGTATTGGTTCTTTTGTTTTCCAGAAAAGTGGATGACTCTTTACCCAGGAAAGTGTGAAACGTTACCCCAGTATAACGAACACCCTCCATACTAAGTGGGTTATGGGTTCCCGTATATACCCAGTAATGCGAAGATTCTTAATCCCAGTTAGAGTATGAAACTTCATTACCCCCGTATAACTAACCCTTCAGTCTATACTTAGTGGTATCAGGGTGAACTAAAGCGATCTTCTATTGGTCAGTAAGTTCAAGATGATAGGAATGCTATTGACAGTTGTGCACGGTGAGGTTAAAAAAAGCTAACAATCTGACAAATAACAAATAACAAAGGAGTGCAACGGGTTTCATGACCATTCCACTTTATTAACTATGGTTTAATACAGGTTTGGCATGCCTATGAGTTGTTCAAGAAAATAATGATCGTGAAGTGGCAAAATATCTATCCCACAACTGTAAAATTGACCCAAGAGCCAAGTCTCTTGATTGACCTCAACCTTTTTCTACCTCTTCTTATGCCAAAAGAAAGAAAGCAAAAGACCATTAAGTGTCATACACAGTGTATCTGTTGCACTAGTGCGGTACGTCTTCTCAAAGTGACTGTTTAGTAAGGGTGAAGAATTTGTTAGCACCTCGGAAAAAAACGCCGCGACCGCCTAATGCAGGTGACTGTTTAATACAGGTCAGTTTTACAAAAAAATAAATAAATTCACTCGTATTTGAGCGCCAATGTATTTTGGTCATCCGGGAAGGTCTAGCCGTTTGCAGGGCAAAGGCAGTACCTTCATTTCTCAATAGGCCACGTGAACTAAGAGGTCAAGTGTCCAATGTTTCCTTTAAAAAATGAGTTGGAATCTTGCAAAAAATTGATAGAGCACATAAAATTATCTTACATCCGAGATTTGAGAGGAAACGCATTTGTGGGAGATGATTTTATGGCACTTTGTTTTTTCAACAGAGTAGTATGATTAATGTGTTGGCCGCCATGTTGGCCAAAACTACTTTTTGCTTATATCTTGTTACACGTTTGATAGTTACGCTCAGATGTACTGTAAACGTCTCTTTTCAACATTTTCATTGAAGTTTAAGTGCAAGATTTGTGTTCAGAAAGAGGTAATTCATTATTTTAAAAATCACTTTTGGTCACGTGACCAGCTACGAACTTACTTATTTTAAGAAAATGGCGCAGGTTTGAAATACCAAATCACTATAATTGTTTTGTTTAAGATATGACCCAATAATCGTTTTTCAAAGGCAAATGCATATAACTTTCATTTTCATAGTAACAATGTCACATGATCTCTTAGTGCAAATGGCCTATTGCTTCAAGACCCCGAGTATTGGTCCGGCCCCGGGATTCGATTGAACACGCGACCTCCCGCTCTGCCGTCAAGCGCTCTACCGACTGAGCTAATCCTGGCGGGGTTATTTCCGGTAGGGGAACTTAGGTAAGAAAACGCATTTTTAAGGAACACTTGATTCGGTGTACCCTGGATGCCAGGGTAAACCTGCGGCTGACACCGAAGCATTCACCCGCACACGAGAAAAAACCTTTGGTACCCAGGGTAGATTCGGTGAACAAAAGGCCTCCCGGAGGACAGATTTTTTTCTAGACTTGATTTAACAACATTTTTTTTTTCATCCGCAGTGCGGCTAAGAGTCGTTACAGCCTTAATTTTTGCCTGACTAGATAAGAAGGACGTTTGAAAGGCGGTGACCTCTCTTAAAGCTACATTAAACTGGGTAACAAACAATTCGTGTTTTAACATTGCTACAAAAAGTTGTTAGGAGTTTAGTAAGATCATATAGAAATGATCTGAAGGGAAACAAAAATTACTTCGAGTTCGCGGGAGGTTCGATTCAATCGAGGGTTCGAGTTACGGAGGGCAAAATTACAGTAAATATATGAACTAAATCCAGAGGAAATCGATCTTGGTTCGAGTTTGCGCAAGGTTCGAGCTTGCCAGGGTTCGAGTTATCCGGGGTCAATTGTATGTACCGAAGGGGTGGGAGTCGCGGTTTATAGCGGTACCCGCCTCCAAATAGCTCATCCAAGATTGGCCACCCGTAACGCAAAGAGCTTAGACTACGAGTAGTCCCCCATTTTTCATGAGGGATAGTAGAGCGAGAGAAACGCGAGCGCGCGTGAAAATTACCCCAGGCGAGAAAAGGCGACACGCGGTGGGGAGAGAGAAAAATGTCGCCTTTTCTCGCGTGGGGTCAATGATTTTCACGTGCGCTCGCGTTTCGCTCGCTCTACTATCCCTGAGGAAAAATGGGGGAATACTCGTAGTCTACAAAGAGCTCATCCGATCTTACGAAAAAAGAGGGGACTGTGAACTTCTAATCTACGTGCTAGTCTCTTACGAAATTAAACAAGGCAAGATGTCAGCTTGAAACAGCGGCCGAAAAATGATCTTCCATCGTCTGTTGCATTTTTTATCAAGAATATGAATAATTGCGGAATGTAATTTTACAGTGAACGATGCATTCACAATTTATATCAAACAACTCCTTTTACGTTAGCCCGAGATTCCATAATTTTTTTTCCTTTTTTTTTTCCCATCATTTTCTGTAAAGAATGAACACGGCTGCTCCTTAAAATTGACGCAGAAAAAGGCGTGTGAGCTTTTCAGTTGTTTAGAATACTGACTCAGCATAACTTTACCATTCGATCCCTATGCCATTCCGCAAACTAATTCGGCTTTTTCCTATTACCGATTTTGCAATTTTGTACATTTTAACAGCTCTCCGTGCTATTTTGTTATGATAATTCATTGTTTGTGGTATTATAACAAAATTTGAAATCTGCCATGATAGGTTGCGTAATTGGGACAGAACTATGAGTTCAGCTGTGCGTTCGCAACGAAAAGAAAGCCACATTTCATAAATATTCTTAAAACATCAAAGCCTCTTAATCCAACTTAATTTAGTCTTAGCAACTTTAGCATCAAAAATGTTCTATTAGCGCTTAACCAACGAATTATGTTAATGTCGTCAGTGCAGTGAACATCCATTTGCGAGTACGATCCTTTTCACAGAGATAACCTGTAAAGAACTGCAGCTGGTTTCGTTCAAATTAATCGCAATATTACAGAGCGATCCCAGAACTAGTGTAATTGCAACATTTAAATACTTCGGGCAGAGACTCCCTTTGATATGAACGGCACTTCAAACCATTCAGTAGCAGTCTCAAACACTGTCAGCTGTGACTGGACATTTGATGATCAGTTTGTGGATAACCTTTTTTCTGTGCTTTCCATCATCCTGAACTTGTTAACATGCCCTCTGACTGTCCTTCTAAACACGCTGGTCATAATCGCTGTCAAGACAAGACCAAGGCTTCAGAATATGCATCACTTAATACTGGCCTCTATGGCAGGTACAGATTTGGCAGTGGGTATAGTTGCCCAGCCAGCGTCCATCGCCAGAGAAATTTCACACCAAACAGGTGGATCGCCTTTGATGTACTGCAACCTAAGCACATTGACCATGATAACAACAACTCTTCTTTCCCTGACGTCTCTTTTTCATTTGGCGCTAATTTCCGTAGAGCGTTTGATAGCAATGAAATATTCCTTAAGATACAACGACATCGTGACAAAACGACGTTTAACTGCTGCTGTCGCATTGTGCTGGCTTTTTGCTGCAATTAATTTGACTATCAGGTTAACTGTAACGCGTATTACAGACGTTTTTGTGATGATCATTACTCCAATGATTTTTACTGTCATTTTTCAGTTTATTTTGTTTGTCGTCGCCATTTGAATCAGATCAAATCTGAGCAAACCTCCAGGCAGGCCACAACAAAGTTTTTAGAGGATCAAAGAGCTTGGAAAACGACCGCTATTATTTTAGGTGGTCTTATTTTATCGTTTCTGCTAGAGCTTTTGCGCAACGCAGCCATGCAACTATTTTCATTTCCATTATTGAATAGTATAGAGCCAATAGGATTTTCTTGTGTTCTTATAACTTCATTTTTTAATCCTGTTATTTACTGCTGGAGGAGCCAGATTATTCGTCAAACAATCATGCAGCTTATAGGAAAGAAAGTAAACAACGTAGGATAAACCACAAAATCTATCCTGCCGAATTTTTGAAACTACATGAAAAAGCCCGAAGAATATTCGCACAGCGGAGACCTGGCTAACTAAAGGTTTTTTGTTGTTGCGGTGGAAATTTTCATAGGGGGCTTGCCGTCTTGGTCGGTCTGCACAGGTCTCCAGGTAAATAAAACACTCTTGAAGGCAAAACTACAAAGACAACCAGTGAGGGTCCGCGGGATCTTTAGTAGACCTGGATTAGTAAGATCTTCGATACCAAATTTCAAAATTAGAGCTGCAGTAAACTGATCCCTACGGCAGGAAGAGTGATAGGAAAAATAAATGAAGAAAACAGAAATAAAATGGTGAATTATACTTACCCTAGAAACATGATTGTAAAGAAGCTGGCATGCAAAACGTGAACAACACGAAGGTCACTGAATATTCTCTCAAATGACTCATTGACAACATCACACTTTTGCAGCACCCTTCCCCCGTTAGCGATTTACCACTTCAATTTCAACAACCAACACTTTCTTCAAATCCACAGGACAGCTATGGGAACACGAATGGCACCTTCATACGCTAACCTATTCATCATGGGAAAATTGGAACAATCTGCAATCGAAAACGACCCTTTCAAACCTTACGTCTGGTGGAGGTTTATTGATGACATCTTCATGGTGTGGACAGAAGGAGAAGAGCATCTTCAAACTTTCCTACATCATTTAAACTCTATCCATCCAACAATCAAATTTACACATGAATATTCAAATTCTTCACACCAAAGTCTTCAATTCCTAGACGTACATGTCTATCTCGACAATAGCCCAGTAGAAACTGATCTCCACACAAATCCCACAGACAAGCACCAATATCTTCTAAAAACCTCCTGCCATCCTGCCCACACAAAGCGCACCATCACTTTCAGCCTCGCCTTGCGTCTGCGTCGCATCTGCTCCTGCACTGACGATTTCTTCAATAAACGCTGCACTGAACTTATAAACTTTCTGGAACTACGAGGATACAGCCGCCACTTTGTTAAAAAAGAAATTAACCGGACACGTATCATTCCCACGTCATGAAACTCTGAAACCGCAACCACAGAATCAAAACGAACTCCCTTTGTCATCACATATAATCCAGCTCTTCCGAACGTTTCCACCACTGTCCGGAAAAATATAAACATTCTTCAATCATCCAATCGCTACAAACAAATATTTCCGTAGCATACAACAAGAAAAACCATCTCCAAGCGTTTCAAAATGCAATCATCCACGCTGACTTATCTGTCCATTTTTAATAAACAAGGCCAAGCCATGCCCCCAACTACACCTTCACCTCCACCAAAGAGGAACGACTTATACATGACCCCTTAAACTGTAAATCCAAAAACCTTATCTATCTCATTGAATGCAAAAAATGCGGCAAACAGTACATTGGGGAGACCAAGCGCCATCTCCACCAAAGCTTTGGGGATCATCGCCGCTCCATTCTCAACCGTAGCCACTTTCCTAAAAAATCCTTCTCCTGTTTACGAACATTCCAATCAAGCGCCAATCGCTCTATCGACGAAGTCCTTCTTATTCCCTTAGAACTAATCCGTAGCAACCGGGACTCTGTCAGAAAGGCACGCGAGACACACCTCATTGACAAAGCTATGACTTTAGAACCCCGTGATATAAATAGACGTGATGAACTCAATTAGTGACATTTATCTTTTTAGTAGCCTATCATTTTCTGTTTGCTATGTATTCAAATCTCGCATATGTAACGTTCATCTTTTATCTGTATTCATTTTTCTTTCATAGCCCCCGTTAGAGGTTTGTGCTGCAAACCAAAATATCGGGCAAATATAATTCACCACTTTATTTTTTATTTCTATCACTCTTTCTGCCTTAAGGATCAGTTACTGTTTTAAGTTTGTAATTTGGTATTAAAAATGTATTTGCCGCAAGTTCAGTGAAGGGCCGGTAACCAAGCTCCATTTTGCTTGTCATGTTGACTTTAGTCAAAGTCTTTTAATCCATCTTAATCTAGCTGAAGTGAGATCAGATATGTTTATTTCTCACCCAAAAAAAAAACGTAAAATTTTTCAAACTAGCTGGACTTCAGCAAAAAGTTACTATATTAACTGCTTTGTACATGTCAAGGAAACCCATCAGTCTTAGTTGCCTGTATGGCTGAGTGAGGCTTCGCTTTGACTAGATGTGACATGAGGAACCAAGGCTTAAATCCGCAAATGTACTATCATGATAAGCCAGCAAATAAAGACAAAAGCGAATTGAGTCTTCCTGATATTTTGAACGGTCGTCGGTCGAACCGTCGCTTTTCGGGGATTTCTCGAAGAAAAGATCCAGCTAGAAAAAGCGCTTTATAGCGTATTCTTGGCAATTTGAAACTCAGTAACTGCTTTTAACGGCTTTAGTTTCCGTTCTTCATTTAAAATATATGTAATTTAAAACACATGCTTATATATACCTCAAGGTTTACCCTAGTTCTCTGAAAACAAGAAATGGCCGTCGTCTTCATAACAAAATTTTAAATCCTTAATCTCGCTAATCGCTTAAATCGCTGTGAACGCTTTCTAACAATAAAGCATTTCCCTACAAAATTCAAAGCCAGTAAATTAACCACCTCAATTTAGTCGTAGTAAATCATATGTTACTTCTCACCGAAACTAATGAATATAGCATCACAAACCAACAACTTAACTTCAGGGAATAAAAGTTAATGTCACCTGAGAGTACGATGCTTTCTACAGACATAACTTGTAAAGAAATCTTGAAAATACTGACTAACAAAGACGCGTCTCGTCTCATACGAGTTCTCAATATTACCGAGTGATCCTATTTGCAATAACAACAACATCTACGTCCTACTCTAGTTTCTCGCCTCTTTTTTTATGTACCTCAGAGACCCTTTTAACATGAACAAGTTAGGGAAACTTCGTCGACACTATAGGAAAGAGTGTCTTTAAATCAGTAAACTTGCCAAGTTTGACAGCGAAGACATCGCTCCGCAAAAATGCGAAAATTCACAAACGTCTGCAAAAATTCACGACTTTGAGGAGCTATTAATATCTTTGTTCAACAAATCACTTTCAAACTTTGCAACTTACAATAATGAATTTAAGGGCGCTCTTTTCAGCGGAGTCGACGGATTTTCCCTAACTTCTCAACGTCAAAAGTTGAGAAAAACCGCGGGAAGGTCGATTAATTGCAATGAATTTCATTTTGAAAGCCCTGAATACGGGAATAAACAAATTGTAACCTGGAGGCTTTAAAACTCTAAACTCCGTAAATGAACTACCATGATAACTAAACAGAAAATAAGACAAAAGCAACTTGCGTTTTCCCGTTATTTCAAACAGCGAAACCGTCATTCTTGGGAGATCAAACGTTTCTAAGGTGGGGGGCAGGATTTTTCCCACCAACCCCAAACAACCCGTCCCCTACCACCACCACCACCACTAGCTATGAACTATCATAACTAAACAGAAAATAAGACAAAAGCAACTTGCATTTTCCCTTTATTTCAAACAGTCAAACCGTCGTTCTTCGGAGACTTCATTAAAAAAAGGAAAAGGGAAAAAAACAACGTACATCTATATACAACATTTCAAGACTGTCTAATTTAGACAGTATTGAAATGTTGATATTAAGATTTCACGATTTGCCACTATACCGCCTTTAACACCTTTAACGTTTTTCGTTTGAACTGTCTGGGAAAAAAATTGGGGGGGCTTGATCGAATCTTTATTTATTGTTATTTTATTAATGTTTTTAATCAAACTTCAAAATTCGCCATAGCTTACTGAAAACAACAACTGGCTTTCGTCCTTACGACAAAATTTTGAATCCTTAATCTCGCTAATCGCTTACTGGAAAAGGACTGTGCTTTCGCAGCGATTAAGCCTTCACAAAGCTACATTTTAATCTAAAATTCAAAGCCAATCAAAGCACCTCAATTTAGTCTTAGTGAGTCATATGTTACTTCTCACCGAAACAGGTGCATAAAACGTCACAAACTAACGACTTAACTCTCATTGTATGAAGGACGACTTACTGATTTCCACAGGGAATGACCTTGTGAGAAAATCTTGAAAATGTTGACAGTGACTCCAGGTCGTTTCACAAACGTTCATAGCAATATTGCCAAGTGACCATATTTACGATAGTTGCAACACCTACCTACACTGTGCAGAGACTCCCTTATTATGAACGCCACTACTAACCATTCATTAGCAGTCTCAAACGCTATCAGCTGTGACTGGACATTTGATGATCAGTTTGTGGATAAACTTTTTTCAGTTCTTTCCATCATCCTGAACTTGTTGACTTGCCCTCTGACTATCCTTCTGAACACGCTGGTCATAATCGCTGTCAAGACAAGACCAAGGCTTCAGAATATGCATAATTTAATACTGGCCTCTATGGCAGGTACAGATTTGGCGGTTGGAATGGTTGCCCAGCCAGTGTTCATCGCAAGAGAAATTTCCCGCCAAACGGGTGGATCGATTTCGATGTATTGCAAGCTGAGTACAATAACGCTGATAACAACAACTCTCTTTTGCATAACTTCTCTTTTTCATTTGACACTAATTTCCGTAGAACGCTTAATAGCAATGAAATATACCTTGAGATATAACGACATCGCCACAAAAGGACGTTTAACTGCGGCTATCGCATTGTGCTGGCTTTTGGCTACAATTAATGTAACTATCAGGCTTACTGCAGCGCGTCTTACAGTATTTTTCGTGATAATTATTACTCCAGTGATTTTTTACTGTCATGTTTCAGTTTATTTTGTTTGCCGTCGCCATTTGCATCAGATGAAATCTGAGCAAAACTCTAGTGAAGCCACAACAAAGTTTTTAGAGGATCGAAAAGCTTGGAAAACGACCGCTATTATTTTAGGTGGTCTTCTTTTATCTTTTTTGCCACAAGCTTTGCGCGCTACAGCCCAGCGGCAATTTTCAATTCCACTACTGAATAGTGTAGAGCCACTGGCATTTTCCTGTGTCATGTTAAATTCAATTCTGAATCCAGTTATTTATTGCTGGAGGAGTCGAGTTATTCGTCATGCATTATTGCAACTTTTAGGAAAGAAAATAAACAATGTATGAACTAAGAAAGAAATGAAATAAAATTTAGAAAAAATAAAAATAGATTTATTAGCAAATTAAGCTGGAAAGGTCACGGACAATTAGAAAAAGTTGTTACTTGATATATCTCACTCATGAAGCTGAAAAAATATTTTTCTATATAATAGTGTTTCCCTTTT
>NC_133204.1:4195751-4218251 GCF_958299795.1 Porites lutea
ATCCATATAAAGAGTAAGTTTGATGTTTTCTTGCGATTTGTTTCAAAAGTAAAACACTGCAGGGACTTGTTCGGATCCGGTCGCTAGAAATTTCACTTGCAAGGATTTCCGATATTCTTGTTTCTATCTACTTAGTTTTCGTGTGAATATTGCATCATTTAAATAATCAGTACGTCTCTCAAGACTTTAGACATTTAAATTTTAATCCTTCATGATGAAGGTAACGCTTAAGAGCCATTCGAAAGCTAAATCAGAATGGCTCTGAAAACTCAAAAGACTTTAATCCAACTGCATTTAGTCATAGTAAAGACACATGGTACAATTCTCACAATTTAGGCTGGAGTTTTAACGTGAATGCAACTGCTAGTCAGGTTAAAAATGAAAGATATGACAGATAGAATTTAGAGCCAAAATTAAACCAAAGGGAGCATGCATATGGCTACCCAAAATGAAAGTTAAGTTATTCTCGTGAAAACGCTGAAGTTTAAGCCGGTCAGTAAATTGGCGCTTTCAAAACACTCACACATGTACATAAAAACAAAAGCAGACATTATGAGTCGTTTATTTAAACGAAGACTAACTCAGACCGTATTTTATATAAATGACACAGTTATTTGACTACTTTATCTGCTTATAATGGGTTATTTTGAGAAAATTAATTTTTAGTCAAAAAATAAAATTGTCTGGACTCGTGTGAACAGGGTATTATAGTAACAACAAGTTGTCATGTGCAGGCGACAATGATCTGCTCAGCAGTGTCTGATTTCTGTCTTTTGAGGATCAAGTCCCACTGAAGAAAGTGCGTTACAAGCCTACTCGGATTCAACGATAACACACTTACAAATCATAATTAGAACTTCCGTATAGCAACAAATTTGAACGAAAAAATTCATCAGCGTCTTAAGTCTCTTAATTTATTTAAAGTTATAGTTTCATTTAATGGATGTCGAGTACAGGTGAACATACACATATTAAGACAAAATTAACGCAGTCTGACTTGTGAGCGCTCTTAAGACTGGGATAATTGCGTCATGTTTGTCTTTGATTATTTTACCGCCCTCCTTCATTAATGTATTACTTTACATAACAAACCTTTACTTTGTTGCTTATTTTACCTAAAAGTTTTAAGACCATTTTTTATGTTTGTTGTCTACGAAAATGAAATTAATAAGCTCCAAAATTTGAGACTCGTTTATTTTGATTTCGGACCCCCAGGCAATGTTCTAAGTGAATGTTGTTGTCGTACTGAATGTTTCTAATATAAGCCTTATAAATGAAGTTCCTGAAGCTGAACAGAATCCTAACTTAAACCACATTCATCCAACAAAATACTTTTTTTTCCTGTTGTTTTGTTTACTAAACGTTCCTTTACTATCCTTTTCCTAGCCGGGTTTCCAAGCAGTGCACAGGAATACAAAGAATACAAGTACAGCAATTAGGATTTTTCCGTCTCACCAGGCTCCAAGGGAATTCTAAACCTTATTTTTCTTCCTCTTAAAAACCTTTTTACTTAGAGCCAATAATTATTTTATCTGTTTAAACATCGACTTTTTAATTGTATTTAATTTCTTAAGTGCGCTGGCAATTTTTATTAATTAAGTAAATGCATTGAACATACAAAAAGAAGCAAAGAAAGATCAAACTTCACAATTAAAGGCAATTGTGTTGAGGTTGTTTGGACGACTTGAAGATGAAGGCATTTTTCCTCGTTGCTGCTTTGTTGTTAGGTACCTCTAGCGCAAATCCACAGGCATCAAAAAGAACTCTAACTTGTTCAAGTAAGAGAATAATAATCCCTTTTAGAATTTTTTTGTTTTTCGAACTCCTTTAACTTGACTAAAATCTTTCATAATTTTATTTGTGGTTAAAAAAATATTAATATTAAATGACACAGGCCTATAACTGAACTGTGATCTTGCCCAACTGAGTTAAAAAGAAATTCTTTCTGATAAAAGGATACAAGAACAGCACTGGTTATTTGACCAGTAGTTTTAGGCTTGGGTCAATAGCTTTACCCGCCAGGTTAGAAAATGAAAATAGTTTATTGGTGGTTACGGTGGAACAGGGCCTGAGGAAATGGAACGTTAGCATTTAGAAGTAAATTTAGCATACAGAAGTAACTCGTTGTCCTTATTTGCAGTAAGGCCCGTGATATGTTACGCGACTCTTTTTTGTTTCACAAAATTTGGGATGCATATATGAACAGCGGCGAGTCCTACTCTGCTCTAACGCTAGGTCCTTATCTCGGCCACATGCACGCAAGCCAAACTGTGGTTTCGGTACAATAGCATCGGAACTGGTCACTTATCTTAAGACTAGGATAAACTTTCTTCATCGTTTTTCAATAACATTGTTTTTTTATTATTAATAATAAACCCTTTTTACTTTCTAAATGACTGTTTTTTATACGATCTTACTTATTTATTTATTTTATTTATTTAGAATTTCCGCGTCAGCTATCAGGAAGACTCTATTTGGTGAGAGAAACTTTTTTATACTAAACTCCCCATTCGAACAAACTAGTGAGTAATAACCAAATATGCAAGCGAATATAACTGTTCAGTGCGAGAGCACATTGACGAAAAACTAGCAAAAACTGAGCATCCCAGTCCTCGTGTCACTTCAACCGAAAACAAGTCAGATTTTTTTACCGAACTACTTTTGAAGTTGTCGTCACCTATTTTTCCTTTTATGTCACTGCTTAAGCAAAACATGAAAAACACGAGAATAAGGAGCATGATCTTCTCTCTTGTCTTTCTTTTCCTTTTCTATTGGTGGAGAAAGGGGTTACCGGTATTAGAATAATGATGATCGTTAGCAGCAAAGTCTTGAACGGGAGTGCTTAATATATGAATCTATATAGAGAGATAGTGTTCAAGTTTGTTCAACGTTATTTTGCCATTGCTATTGAAACAGAAGTAGAAAAACATCCAGAATTTTGCTAATAAAACTTTCTATGCTATTCACCATGACAAAAATATTTTAAACTCGTGCAAAAATTTGTCTGCATGGATACTACTTTCAGTACCAATGCCCAAGAAAGGTTGGACTTAAAATGTCTTCTTCTTTTTTGTTAATATACCCTCCATATCCATGCATGATTCAGAGAGGAGACATGCTTTTTATCGGAATTATATTGAAAATCATGAAGTCGGTCCAAACATCAAAGATAAGCTTCTTATCTTGGAGAACAGCAAAAACTCTATTAGGACTTTTCGCAGCAGAAAATCAAAAGTAAGAAAACTTCCGATGTTTAACTTGTAGACCGAAGAACAGGGTACGTACGACGTGAGATTCAATTTGGACATTGAGAGACAGTTTTTCCAAGCAGAGTTTACGGAACATGGGGAGAAATTTTCAATGTATTTGGACCAAAAAAATGTAAGTATTTTTAAGCATTTCTTTTAGGAGATTTGAAATGTTTTGCGTCTTGTATGTCGTCAGAATAAGATTTAGGCCCTGTCCACACTAATGCGGTTTCAAAAGTATGCGTTTTCGTTGTCATCGAAAACGGATCGATCGATTCGAGTCACCACTACCGTTTTGACTCTTTTTGTGACTGTTCACAAAAAAACGTCCGAAAACGATAGAGATGTGCACTTTGTGACGTAAGTTGAACTCTAGGAGAATGCTATAAACACACGCGCCAGCGATATTTTCGTTCATCGTTTTCATGCATATTTGATCCGTTTTCCACTGTTTTCGACCGTCCACACTAATACGATCGTTTTGATCCACTTTCAACGGCATTTTCAAATTGATGCGTTTTCGATGAAAACGCTTAGCGTATAAGTGTGGACGGAAGAGGGCCTAAGCGCATCGAAATGTATTCGTTTTCAAACAAAAATGAATTAGTGTGGACCAGGCATTAGTTAACAGATCTAGATCATGACGGCAAACGACAAACGTTAACTTGTACCTCTACGTGAGTTTTTCCGTCCACATGTCATTAACTGCTCATTATCTCTATACAGATATTAGTAGTTTCAAAACAGATTGATCCATACAGTCACATTTTGTGAACATTATAACCAAAGGATTATACCTGGTCAGGGAGTTTCAAGTTAACATAAATTACAGCATCTTTGTTTTCATCTTTGCTGTTATTTGCCGCCTTTATAATCAGTCCCCTCTCCCATCTATGATTATCCCATTTGCTACTGTGTATGAGCTTTCAAAATGTTTACGGTTCTAAAATTTTGGATGTTTTGTAGAACAAGTATTACTTGGTCCACCCAGGTGGGTGCATCGCTGGCGACCCTAGCACGGCACAGATGTTCCCGCTCAACCCCGGAGAATTCAGCCAATATCTAACACCAGTTGCCTCTGGTAAACTCGGATTAAATGGAGCTTCCGTTAACCTGTATTCAGTCAAAACAGATGAAGGTAAGAATTCAGAGATGCATTGAATTTTTGCTAGTGCCATCAATTAAGCTGGTAACAGATTCAGGGTTTTATTAATCCTAAAGAAGGTAACTATGTCGTTAAATAAATGCAAAGAATATCATCGCAGTAAAAGACGCTACTTATACAACTGCGAAAAGAAGTGAAGCCAGAAAAATTTCATACTTGCGGGGGAAAGTTGCCTCTTAAACTGAGATGATCAGTTTTCTTTGTATTTATTTCTTCTTTGCGGTTCAGCTATATGAAAATTCATAAACCCATTATTTCATATTTCATTACAGCAACTCAGCCAGATAACCACTTAGGAGACTATAACCAGCATTGTCCCTAACACTGGAAAAATCATGCTCAGTTTACTGTTTTTCTACTTGGTATTCAAAACTGTTACTGATCCAGGTCTACACAGGATCCAGTTGTTTGGTGTTTTGCTGCAGTTTTGACTTTATTTGTGTTTTTGATACAAATTGTCCCTAACGCCTGGGGTCGTTTCTCTGCACAATTACCTGGAAACACTTACCTTAATCAACCCCTAACCTACTTTCGCTCGCCATGAGAGATGCAAACATCAACTAGAAAAAGTTATAATTCCTGAGGAGAAAATGCATTAGAATGGTCACACATTATGCTTCTCATCATATTTCAAACCGCGATGAATTCTGTTTTTCAGGTTCCGGTATGGTGACTTTGGAGGGTGGTGATGCTTGCATTCCAGTGACCTTTGCCTATCATGACGATTCCAGTTCGGACTATGCAAGGTACGTAACGTTGCTCATCACTATTTTCGAGTTTTCTTAGTCCGATCATCTGGTTTAATAGGCATCAAACTGTATTTTGCCTACCCATAGCATGGGCACGAATTGTGAAATCGCAACTTAAACAAAGGGCAACCACAATCAGGGTGTTCCCACGTTCTTCCGACACTACCGTCTAATTCAACACAGACAAATAGAGCCTTCCCTTCCCTATTACCTTTTAGAGTTGTTGTTTCGCTGCTCAAATTTGACTGTAAAAAACAGCAAACAAGCCAACTTAGCAAATATTTCTTAGGTATTTATTGAGAAGAACACTTGACTTGAAAAATCAATTAGCGCATGTACAAAGCTGAAATAGCAGAAAATCTAAAACATCTTCCGTCGACAAACTGCTCAATTACCTGGATTTTAAAATGCCATCAGTTCACTTCTTAATTATGGTCTCAGTCTTATGCAAATAGTTTGAAAAAAAAAAAATGAAATAGAATAAAATTAACAATGAAGGGCGTGGTCGGGGTAGGGGTTGAATCCAGTTTTATTTTTCCGCCAAAATATAGTACATTTC
The DNA here is from genome assembly GCF_958299795.1 of Porites lutea. Taxonomy (NCBI): domain Eukaryota; kingdom Metazoa; phylum Cnidaria; class Anthozoa; order Scleractinia; family Poritidae; genus Porites; species Porites lutea. Next base: position 4,201,473 of record NC_133204.1, read on the forward strand.
ATGAAAGTTTCTAACAACCAAAGCTGTTACCGATTGTAGCAGTAGGTTGTTATTAGAACTCCCACGAAGAAGTGTTAGTCCGTCAGTATAAGCAAGGGTCAAAAGTAATCACGTGTATTCCTTAAGTGGGGAAAAATGCAAAAGGCTACAGTATCTTGTGAAAGGGTACTTGTAACATGAAACCCGCTCCAAGGAAACAGACAACAGCTTGCACAGGAGTTTTAACGATAAAACTAGTTTTATCCTTTGCCAAAAGATCTGTCCTTTTTTGGTTGGCCCCCAGGGGAAAATTCCTGCTACACAACATATTGAGTGCTTCATTCCCACACCCCCTGGAATTCTATAACTCCTTCCTAAGATATCCATCTTAAATAATGATTACTTCATTTTATATCTAGTTATTTTGATTTGCAACCTTCGGTGGACCCCAAAAAGATGAAAATACCCGAGGAGTGCATAAATGGTCATCCCTCTATTCCAGCAAGACTTGTGCGCATAAGCGAAGCAGTCAAGAGGGGATTTACAGGAATCACGGTCAATAAACGGGGATTTCCTTGGACTGGCGCTTACGAAGGCGTTCACAAAAGGGGATTCCCCTGGGTCACACAAGGGTGATACATAAATGAAGTCTCAAGGATTGGTCGGTTAAGCCCATAAGAAAGTCTTACGGAAGTCTCATTTCAAGTAGTATATTAGAATGCAACACTTAAAATGTAAAATATAAAAAACGTAGAATTTAGTTGTATTGTTGCATATTAAAGTTAATGTCATCAGGTGGCTGGTTTCTTCCTTGCTTATCAATTAAAAAAACACAAGTCAGTCGAGAATTTCTACGGTTTCGTGTAAGCTACCTACGCTAGAATCATGAAGGCACACTGGCTCACGGAAGTGCAAAATTGCCTTTAAACAACAAGAAAAAAACGTAACTCAGTATTGTCCAAGGCATCAGCAAGCAAACCAAAATTAATCAGTTTGAGCGATTTTCGCCGCAAAGATCACTTTTAACTTGGCTCCATCCCGTGTTATCAAGATTTGGTCCAGTTGTCCCCTAGCGCTGGCTCTTAAAAAAAAGACTTTTAAAAAAGGAAGATTAAAGGTATGTTTACGGTGGAAAGTGCTCATGCTCACCTAACTAGACAGTTTACAGGCACCCCACTCAAATTATTAGAAACGAATAATCCAAATAGAACATTACATGATAAAAAATCCCAGCTGACAGGAGGCAGCAAGTTGACTATTTGCAAGCGCGGGCGAGGTTTTGAACTCAGGAAAACCGAGAACAAAACAAACAAGTGGCCGGTTTGTGACTCCGACGCGCTGAACACTCGGCAAATAAGGCCTCAGTATGTCAGCCTAGGTTTAGAACTATTTTCCCACCGAACATTTTCCCTCATATTTTTGCTCTATTTTTCAGCACAGATATTTTATCCTCATTTCAATTTGCATTTACGTCTACAGTTGAAATCATCCGCGCGGTATTAGCTTAGTCGGTAGAGCGCTTGAGTTCAGAGTAGGAGGTCGCAAGTTCGATTCCAGGGGCCGGCCAAGGCTCACTCCCTCTGCACTGCAAGCGGCTTGACCTTCGCGTTGCACGGATGACCACATAAAATGGCGGTCCGCTCCCCAGTAGTGCATTTTTTTTCCATTCTGCTTCAGTCCTTTCACGGCTTTATAATAGTGATGAATTCAACAGATTGCCCTGCTCCCAATATATGGGTCTTCATAACATGGAGGCCATGGGTTCGTTCCCCGTAAAAACCATGGCGTTTTTTGGGGCCTAATTTTCATTGCAATATGCTTAAATTTGACATTATAACTGTAACAGGCGGTGATATTTTCATATAAATCAGTTGTCACTTTCTTGCCAGATTCTGCTGACCCTCAACTTCGAGGATGAAATTTTTTAAAGGGCCTGTGTCTTGCCTATGTCGTGGCTGGCTAGTTCACTTGTTTATAATGCCAATTAGGCGTCCTTATACGTGTAAATGACAAAAGCACAGCTTCCCCCAAACAATCTATCTCCCAAGCATTATATCAAACGTTACAAACAACGAAAATGAACTTTGAAACACTGTGTGTTAGGTTTACAAGTTTCATCTTCAACTTTGTCCATCCGTGCCTCCTATATATCTAGCCGATTTTTTAAAAACCAACCTAACGAAATTTGCAGCAGAAGAGAAAAAAACAATGGTTGCCCACTTAGTTTTTATAATAGCTACTTTTGGCCAGAAAAAAAACTGTTGGACGCAAAAGGTCCATTTTGGTAATAACGTTTTCAAAAATCCGGCTAGAACATCCTTCAAAATGAGCAGCCACTTCGAAATGGCACAGTTTGAAAGATTGGCAGAATTATTTGGAAACATCTAGCTGTTTTTTTGAAACCCTACCTAACGAAATTTGCACTCATTTGAGTGAAAAGACGTCAAAAGGCAGATTTTTTAAGCCCTACAAGCTCCAAAATCATAGGAACGGCTCCAAAATCATAGGAACGAAGGAAAAAGAAAGGAGCAAGAGCGAGGAGGAGGAAAGGAGGAGAAGAGTAAAAAGCAATGGTTGCACTCTTAGTTTTTATAATAGCTACTTTGGCCAAAAAAAAAATGTTGAACGCAAAAGGTCCATTTGGCGATACCTTCTAATAAATCTTTTGAGCTGTTATTTTTACGTTTCACTCAGTTTTTTCAGTAGTTCTGTCACTCGGTCTGAATTTTGATTAATTCCTTGACACAGCTCTTTAAGGTGTTTCGATACAGCTTTTCGGAGACCATGGCGATATTTCTCAATTGCCTTAAAGTGATTTTATCCTTGTCCGATGGCCATAAAATTTTCACTACTTGAACTTTGTCAAAATTTAGTTTTAATTAAAATCTATACTACCATCTGATAACAATGATAAACAAAACTCTCTGAAATCAGTCAAAGACGAATTTGGCGACATCTAGGCCTGCTTCGAAAATCCGACATCAGGAACTTAAAGTGTGGTGTTTGGCAAATAATCTCCATGAGAATAAAAAAATCTGTATGTTTGAATTTCAATAAAACGCAAATAAATTTCAAAACTTATATTTTTAATAGTCGAGATAAAAAGATCATATTTTTATGCTAGTAAATTCTGGGGTATTTCCTTGTTTGCGATCTTAGAAACTAACTTCCATTCCAAAAGCAACTCGGTTGTGCAAACGCTCTTTTTCATATATCTCACGGATGGCTCGATAGAATTCTTTAAAATATCAAAACGCAATCTTCATGGCGTGCATAATAATGTGTCAATTAAACTTTCATTAACATGGATTCACTGCAACATCCTGCCCTCAAATTCCAAGCAGAAGCCACTGGTTTGAGGTTATGCTAATTTTTTCAAATTAATGCGCGATACTTACCATCATGACTGGATGACTACATGCGCATTTGATCATTTGATATATGTTTATTTGCGTAATACCAAATAATAAATATTATTATTATTATTATTATCATGATAATGATTGGCTCGTGGTCAAAACTCGAGCGCAAGAACAGTCCCATGATGCAATTAGAAACAACACCAAACCGGTTTTACTAGCAACTTCCTAGAAGCTTGCCCGCTTTTCCTTTGTTTATGGGGCTCGTGAACTTGACAATTTACATAAGATGAAATAAGTTACCGAAGACATTTTCCCAGAGCTTTCCATTCGTCAGAACTGACCGACCAGACCATTCCCGTCATAATGAGAATTTCACTATTAATCAAAACTATTCAGCCAGATACATGTGATATCCTGTACTTTTGACGTCATTTTACCGGATATTGGTCAACGTTATGAAGAATAAGCCGTAGAATTTAAACCGATTAAAAATTGAATGAGAAATATTTGGAATGCGAATAATAATGTTTTAAACAGTAGAGAAGCTTTTCATTAGCCTCCTCACCCGCTGACAGTCTGTGTGCATTGATTTTTTTAAATTGGCTATGAAAGTTTGAGACAATGAAATAATTTATTTTAGAAAATTGTCTATATTTTTCCATGAGTAACTCGAAACGTATTTCGTGTCAAAATGATCCAGAAAACTCATTCTATTGAAACAAACGTTCATCTTGGCACTTGGCAAATTCTAATCAATGTCACAGGCTTTGTTTACATCTATTTGGCGCTTGTTTTCGAATAATTTGAGAGTGGTTTTGTTGGCACCTGTTTATTTGGTGGGCTCGCGAATTGTCTTCTCTCTGCCTGTGGAGACTACCTGTTGTTATACCCAAGCCATCTCGGCAAAATTCAAAGTGAATTCCTGTTGGTATTCATATCAGGCCTTTCTTACATCGCACATTAACACTGCCTTGTTATTTATCATGGTATTTAACGCTTTTTGAGGCTGTGACAGCATAAAACAAGTCTTTTGTTGCTTCGAGGGCACAAGCAACCTCTAGAATTAAGTTCATCACCAAACTGGAAGTAACCATTTTAGGATTGTTGAACCCATGCACGCCTTCGCAAGGTGAGATTTAATATTTCAAATCTAATATTTCCTCTCATTCACTTGAATTCGAAGACGAAAACAATATTAAAAGCCTCTTTTCTCGAAATAGAGCAGTGAGTTTTTGCTTTTGAAACGTAGACTACCTTATTACGCATATTCATAGTGATAAAAGATACATATGCACAGTTACCAAAGGTTTAATTCGTCTTAAAAACGTGTTATTTTGTTTCAGTTAGGCGGTAAAATGTTTGACACTTACACTTGCTTGACGCTTTGAAGAAAAATTATAAGAGATAAGATAAAAACAATAAGCTTCGCTTTCACTTATCTTCTTTTTTGATTTTTTTCTGTTTTAATTTAAGTTTAAAAACAATCTATGGTTAATTAACACAATAGACGGTTTATTTGTCAGTTTCAAACTGAAGCCTAGCCACTAGAATGATTTAACGGATCAAAAGCAAAAAAAGTATTTTCGCTCAATACTTGTTAGGATAGATGATCGTGTAGTCCAAATAAGGACTGTCCTACCAGACGGACAAGAAGTTCAATTTTAAAGTTTAAATGATTATTCATGGAAGCCTGCGCCCAGTTATATAGTCAGTGAAACCTGGCAAATTAACAAAGTAAAGAACTGATCAGTTTATTTTTGTGAATCCTAGTTAGAAACACACTAATCGCACCAACCTTGTCTTTCACAAAGTTAACTCGCTAATAAATTAGGCTAAAACTGAATTAATTTTGTTCAACTGCGTAATATTAATTTGAGTTCATCGTATATTAGCTAGTATATCGCTAAGTAAAGATATCTACGTAAACTAGTGAGTTCGCTTGATAATCTCAAACAATAAATCGATTTAATCCTCTTTAATGAACACTTTAATTAACACGTGTACTTGTCACAATTAATCAATTTGCTACTTGGGTCACAAATATGTAACACTCTTTAAAATAGCGTTTCTAAGTGATTCGAACTGACAACCCTAACTCGTTTGTCATAGAGGAATATGTGTCAAAGCCGTTATTGAAAGGACAAAATAAAAATCGTCGTTGGATTAATGAGACAGAGCTGATTTTAAATGGTATTTTCCAGATCAGATCTATTTTATTGATTGAAGATTCTAGAAGTTTTACCATCTACCTTTAATAGGTTTTGTGGTTCTAAATGCAAAAAGCACCATATGAAGAAAAACAGCAATTCTTGAGACGACAGCCTAAAACAAACGTTGTTACCTCAAAGTAAAGTCAAGGTTAATCCATGTTTTGGTGAAATAAAAAGATTGTCTTGCCTCACTGCGGTCCGTTGTGGTTAACCTTCTGCAAAATAATCGTATATAAAGTCAGATATTTAACTTGAGACGATCTATGCATCTGTGACTAAACTTAAAATATAGGATACTTGGCATCCAAGTCAAATTTGCACCTTGATCGGCTAGGCCAACGCTTTTTAAATGGTTTTTTAGTTGAGAATTAAACCGTTTCTTTTTCCCCTTTTAATATGATCATGAGCGCTCTAGGAGTAAGCAAACTGCCGATGTGTCATATTGTTAAGAATCACTGCTAAAAACAAATAACATTCAATTGTCTTTTAAGAGTTTAAACCGCGTTATCTTATTTCCTTTTGGTCTTTAATTTTTGAAGAATGCTTTTCGAATCATATCCCAGACAACTAAATGTCCTTTTTGACCTATTCACATAAATACTGACGTTTCAAACCAGTAACTTGTTTTTGTCGACTACAAATTTTCTTGCAAAATGGGAGCACAAGTCAGAGCTCATTTAATTTAAATCGATGTAAAAGCCCGTCTTTCGGTTTTCCGCGGTTTTCATTTTGTTTTCAAAAGCTCGTTTTATTTAAAAAACGTTTGGTTGGTGTTGAAAGGGCAAACTTTACAGATAATGGATTATTTTCTTATATTTATTCTTTGCTCTTATCAGGGTCAGGATTTTTAAATAGCGGCCGATGAAGAATGAGACATGTAGGAGAATGTACCCAAGACTACGCATTCATTTGCTCTGCTTGGTAGCTTTCTTTGTGGCCTGCTATCAACATCCTGTTTTAGCAGGTAATTTTTTTTTCATTATTTTTATTTTTCGCTTCTGTTGTTTCAGTTTGGCATCAAAATTTAAAAACATTTGCGTCACAGGAACGCAATAACTGCACCTCATAAACCGACAGTAAGCACTATCTTGTCTTCTAGCTACTCGAGTGACTCATAAGTTGTTGCACAGTGCTCGATATCATAGATAACTTTAGATTCGAGGGCAAGATCTGCTCCAGGATGTAAACTGAGTACAGAAAACATATGGTGCTAGGGTGATCCGACAAAAATGGAGGCGTGTCAGTGGGTAATCACGGCAATTAAGGTGGACAAAATCGTTTGGCGTTACCACGAGCTGATAAACTGCTAGCAGCTGCTGAAAGGTAGTTGTTAACGCTAGTAAAGAGAGCAGAAGAATCCAAATTGCGTGTTTGTTTTTGTCAACTATTTTTTAAACTATAGATCCGCCACTGCTCCATGTAAACAGCTCTCTTAGAAAAAAAATGTGGGTGATCAAATTTCAAAAAAGCTTACCCTGATTGTAATTTGACATGGTTTGCACTCTTTCGGAAAGATTAAGTGCAAATTTTTACCCTCATTGCTTATGTGAATTTCGATATTTTCAGCGAAAAAAATCAAATTAGTTTTAAGACATTTGCATCATATCAACAGCAAATGTTTAGGTTTTCACTATTAAGTAGTTTAATAATTTTTGAGTCTACTGTGTTCACCTAGAAAAACCGATGTATATTGGGTATAACTTCGGCAAAGAGGATGGAAATGAATCAAAATTTTATACACAGAAGTATAGCTATATCCAACAGGGGCAGTAAGTCTCGTGATATGTCACGTGGTCTTGTGAAATTTTTTCTGACAATCCTCAGTAAAACTGTCAACGCCTTAAAGAAACTCACAGGAAATCAAGTAATAACATTTTGATGAAAATTGAAATACTCTGTCATGTCTTGATCATTAGCTGTCCTAGCACTTCAATAAAAAGTTATGAGAGCAAACGTCATTTCAAAGGCTAAATTCAAATTCAGTCTTAAATTGTTCAAAACTTCAATTGTAAACTTTGAGTACTTTCATATATCCTCTCTCCTCAAACAACATTTATTAAACCATGCAAATTAAACATTAATTCGCCACCAATTTACTGGTTTCTTTTTAAAATTTAAATTTTTGACCACGCAGCATGTCACGTGAACATACTGCAGTTATAAGTGAAGAAACAAGAAGGTCTCACGATTAACATTTGGGGAAAATTTCATCTTGTTCTAGGTATTCCAGCGACAGACATCTCCAGTCAGTAATATTTTGCGAACACACGTTTGACACTGGCCTTAAAAATTCTTGAGAAAGTTTTTTTTTTTTTAAATGCCATTATTTGCCCTCAGCAGTATTTAAAATAGCACTAATTCAAAGAGGACAGACCGGAAATTGCTGTTGCTCGAAATGGCTAAAAGTCGCAAGTGTTCATCAGTAGGATGCCTAAAATGTGTGCAATTCCACAATTGGTTTCGGCTCCATTAAATCCTATACCAAACTGAAGAACATTTTAGTGGGGCCGAGCAAATGCGCGAAACAAATAATTAAAATGATTTACAGGGTTAAGAATCTTAACTGGCCGAAGGCAAACCAGTACGCGCAGGTGTGGTCGGGGATTTGAATTTGGGTTTACCGAGAACAAATCCAGCTAGCGGTCAGGGAGGAACTTGAACTTGAAGTCGGGACCTTCGAATCAGTGCAATATTCCAGCGCTCTTATAACCGCTTGACCTCGTTGCCTCCCATCTACATTTAAAAAGCCTTGAGATAGTTTGGTATTGCTGCCATTTTAGTTGCTTTAGATTTTCAAATGAGCAACCAAAAGGAACCTTAAGTCTTTATGGAAATGAATTTAGTTATGATCTAACGGATTTTTAATGCTTAAGGAACAATCAGTTGGCTGGCATGAACACATTGCCATCTTTTTACTTGCGATTAGAAAAAAATTTCCTTTACAGAGTGACCTTGTTCTTTTAACTTGTCTGAATTGATTTTAAGGCTTATGAGAAATTTTCCTTTTAGTGCTGCTTGAATTTGAAATGACTTTGTTATTTCATCGTAGATATTTCTACGGATAACCGCGAGACAGATGAGTTTCGTCTTTTGAGAGACCTGTTTAATCACTACGATAAAGAAGCCAGGCCAGTTAACAACGTTTCCGATGTTGTGAATGTTGAATTTAGTTTGAGCTTAATACAGATAATCTCAGTGGTAAGTTGTTCCTTAAAAAAGCCTTTCCAACCATTCAGACCCTAACGTTGTCTTGAATTGAAGCATGGTTAATTAGAGCTAAAGGTTTATTGGAGGAGGGGAAAGAAGTTACTTCTCCACTTGCAAAACTTCTCAGATTCAAGATCATATTAAAAGCCATGAACCAAAAATAGTAATAGTTATGGAATATTAAGGGAACCTGGCGACTATACTTAAAAAAACATGACCAAATTAATGGTCAAAAGAGCGGCCATGTCAGTGATAACAGATGAGGCAAGAATTAAAGTAAGCGGCTGTCGGTGAAAGACATTCGGGTCGTCGCTTTCAAGGTGATTTAAAAGATATGCAAAAGGAGTTGATGACTTAGAAACCAGCATATTCAATTTGCAAGGTGTCCTAAATTAAATGTCAACAAGAGCTTTGTGCTCACGTTAACTTGAGAGGTAGGGAAGCAGAAATTAATACTAGTGGCTAGTTTTATAGACTCTAACTCCGTTTTCCTGTATTTTTTGTTCCCAGAACAGTAAGTCACAGCTTTTGACTCTTAACGTCTGGATTCGTCAGGTAAGGCTGATGCTCTCCACTGTCAAGGGCTACTGCCCCTGATATAGGACAAGTTCTTTTCAGCTTTGCGTTTACAGCTATTTCGAGAAAGGTTGTCAGAAAAAGTGCACGCGACAATCCCGAAAGGCATTGTGGGTGGTTTTAAGTTCACTGTTCTTTAAAGAAATTTGAAAGAATTGGTACGAAAGGCCCTGGAAATGTGTTTGCGAGTGTTAAAGGAAAGTAACAAAAGTAGGTTCGACAGGTACATTCGTCAGAAACAGTGTATTGATCATATCCCATATTACCTTAATTTCGGGATTGTCGCGTGCACATTTTTCCGACAACCTCTCTCGAAATAGCTGTATATGGACCAAGTACGGTCGAGTCCGGCCTGGTCCGTGAAGGACTTAAAATTATCATATGACCAAAAGATTATTTCTCGGGGGACCAAATCGGTTAACCCCGACTGGGGAAAGTAGGCCCACCTTGAATATACTACTTGGGTGGACAATAAGCACTCACCGTTCGCTTCTACCTAGCCAGCCATTACCAGTACTATTTTAAGTTTAAATTTACGGACTGACAAGGTTTCCCAGTCGGTTTGAGGCGTTATTCTCAATGATAATATCAGTATTGTGATGATAGAGATTTCCTAACTAGAACTAAAAGTTTAGTTAAACGTAACACGAGCGGTCTATAAAATCTGGCCTGATTAACTTAGTGCCTTCGCTTTAATATGTGGGTCTTTGCATACATTTCCAAATGGCGACAGATCAGGGTCGGCCAGGGGGGGTAGTGGTATACCAGTATACCCGAAAAAAATTCGCCAAAATACCCCAAAATACCCAAAATTCATCCAAATATACCCAAAATTATACCCAGGTATACTTTATACCTGAAATTCAAAGAAAGTGATATACCGAATACCCGTATTTAAGCTGCAATATAACGTATACCCGAGTTAAAAAGCCCTTGTATACTGTATACCCAAAAACCCTGGCCGACCCTGATAGATTCTTTTGTTTGAACTTCGCCTCTTTGTTTGCCATTTATGAACGTAATATAACAAGAGAGAATGATCTACTTTAAGAGAAATTGATGTCAAGATAATCAGTGAATTTTATTTATGCACTCCACAGAAATGGAAGAATCCAATTTTGGGGTGGAACAAAACGCGTTACGGAGAAATTAAATCAGTGAATGTGGAACCTACTAAAGTTTGGATTCCTGATGTCATACTCTACAACAAGTGAGTGTTTATCGTTAATGTGTACTCACTTTAATTTGCTCATTTTTGCCTGTATGGCGAGGGCTTTACCGATTGGAAGCGGCTGCAAAAATGATGAACCAAACCAATTACGCGCTGATTACACATCTCTTATTTCTGTACTGTGCCTTTAAGTTGAAGAGATTTTTTAAAAATTTGACCCCGTCTCCTCTCGTATTGATAGGGAAAGTCAGCACGAATCACATCCCCCCGCCCCTTCGTCGCGAGAGGTCGTCCGTTCTCCTTTCTGACAATAATACTTGGAACAACATTTTAAAAATCTTTTTATCTATTTTACTGATTATGTTTTTTTGTTTATTTACTACAGTGCGGATGATAGTTATGGCGGTGGACTCGAGAAATACAAGACATCGGTCGTTTTGCACTCTAACGGGTACAACGAATGGAATGCACCAGCCTCCTTTACAAGCACCTGTAAGATCAATGTAGCAAATTTTCCATTCGATAAGCAAAACTGCTCGTTAAAGTTCGGCTCATGGACTTTCCAAGGTGACCGCTTAACAATGACATCGTCGGAGACATCAGCAGATCTCAACATGTACATGCAAAATGGCGAGTGGAATCTTCTTGCAATGCCGTCCAAATTAAACAAGGTGTATTATAACTGCTGCCCTCATCCATATTTCGACGTTACGTTGGACTTGATTATCCAGCGCAAGCCATTATATTATGTATTTAATTTGATCCTTCCGTGCGCACTGATTTCCACACTGACGCTTATACTATTTTTTCTTCCTCCGGAATCTGGAGAAAAAGTTGGTTTGGGGATTACTGTTCTGTTGGCCATGACTGTTTTTCTGTTGTTAGTTGCTGAAACACTTCCAGCAACTTCAGATGACGTCCCATTGTTGGGTCAATATTTTATTGCAACCATGTTTGTTACTGCAATGTCACTAGTCAGCACTTGCACCATATTAAACTTTTACCACCGAAGTCCCTCGACTTCTCCAATGCCTCGCTGGGTCCGTGTGATCATCCTTGGTTACATGGCAAAGGTGCTGTGTTTCAAAATGGAAACAGAGGAAGAAATTAAAATGACTCCTAAGATCAGAAGAAGGAGAATAGAATTCAACGTGGATGGTGACATAGGACTCGATGACAACGATTACATGACCCTTCCCGAGAGCCCACGAAAATTTCGCGACGACATGTCGATTATCTCACAAAGCGGCCGAAGTACTCCGAGCAGACGAAGCTTTCGCAGCATGAGTATCGTAGGTGGTCAAAGTTCCTTCACTGAGCGGCTCCTTGAGGATATCAATACCCTAGCAGAGGATGTGCGAGCAAAACAAGAAGATGAAAGGCAGAGAGAGGAATGGCGGATTGCGGCGCTTATTTTGGATCGAATGTTTTTCTGGTTGTTCTTGAGCCTTACAGCGTTAACAACTTTTTTAATATTCTACAGAGATTCCGTCATGCAGTAAACAAAACTAAGGGAATTTTTATTCGACAGAAAGTTAATTTTGGAAAGTCCCGCCAGTGAAAAGGCTGTCTCGACGAGCCTGTTAAGCGCGGAAAATTCGTCCATGATGTGAGGACACCCCGATTATACCACTGATATGGAATATAAAGCGCTTGATCTTGCGTGAAGGTAGCATGGTTGGTTGACGTTTGAACAGCCTTGCTAGTACTGAACTGAGAAACATGTTTTAACTTAGAGTGTTTAAAATTCATGATTAAGAAGAACGCCATGTCTGGCTCTCAAACTAATTTCAGTTGTAGGCCGTGAAAAGCTAAAGGTGTACTTTGCTATCTGAAACTAAGCACACGAGTTTTGTAATTATTGAGACACTGTAGATCTCACAATAAGATTGACAGGACACTTGCCAAGAACAGTTAACTCTAGTTTGACACGGTTTTTGAAAAAGCCATACATCAACAGACACCAAATTGGCACTTAACTTGCAGTACCACTTCACAGGAATCTGCAATTGGGTAACCTTTATTAACTGCAGGCGTTTACTGGCGTGGGGTGGTGGGGTGGTTGGGCAGTACTACAAACTCAGTCACTCGGTTTGTACCTTCATTGTCTCTAAAAGGTCTCTCCGGTCTCCGGCAGTGGCGGACAGGCCAAAACCCCTGGGGTACTCCATATAAAGTCTTAAACACGGGGAAGTTCCGCCCAAAATTGGTTCCTATTTCGGGCTTCAGGTATGTAATATGGTAGGGATATTACGAGCTGAAGTATTCAAGTGTGAAGAAATCTGTTATTTAAATGTCTTCAAGAAATTTTGAACTGAGGCACCGTATGGCTTTATCCTCATGGTTTATTATGTTCAGCCATATTTTCGTTCATTAACCTCATCCCAAGGGTGTAAAAAAGTGACGTAGTGTTCTTAACTAGGTTTGTTAAAAGCTTCGGGGGTGGGACACCGGGACCTAATCTCGTACCCAGATCTCACTCTGTTTTACATTGAAAAGTGGCCGTGGGAGATCTGGGTACGAGATTAACTGGGACCTTATAAAACTTTGTTGAGTAGCTCTCCTAAGGCAAAGCGAAGCTTAAAAACGCAATTTCTTAGGCCTCGCTTCCATTAGCTTCGTATTTCCGGTCGTCGCATCTCTCTACCCTGGAAGAGAGAAGCAATGACCGGAAGTACGTCTGCTTTCGCAGGCTAAATGTGTACCCCATTACTGGTGGTATATTTGGTTATCTCCAAACTGTTTTTGTGCTTTCATAAAATCAAAGTTAACAACTACACACCTTAAATCTGAGTGCTCTTTCGTGCGTAGACAATAGGCCCAAAGGAACATATTATTTGGACACCTATAAAGAATGAATAACTAATGCTAGTGTTGAAAATCAACAGCGCCTGTTACACCAATTTGTGAATAGATCAATGTAAAAAAATTCGACTCATAAAGTGTGGGGGTCTCTTAAGAAAACACAGAGATTATTTGTCTCCTTCGAGTTATTTTTAGTTTAGTATTTCCGACTGGCACCTCCCTCATGCCATAGTTTGTTTCAGTTTTGTCTTACTTGTTGTAAATGTCTGCATGCTAGTTTGTTTTATTGAAAATAAACCTTTTTCCCAGAATACAGAGTGGCTAAGAATGAGGCTTTTATCATTTTTGTTGGTATGACACTACTCCTTATTTAGCTGATTTTCAGACTATGAAATAATTTTGATCTATGGTAAAACCAGGAGGAGCGCCTGCTGTGCAACTGGAAATGTTGAAATTAGGCACAAGAAGAATACAAAATTAACTATCGGGCTCTTGCTAGTCTCTGTTGCAATTGACTTCCTTCGAACAGACAAATCATAAAACGTGTAAAACAACACACATACTAATCACGTTGGGGCCTGTCCACAGACTTTTCACGAATATTGCGAGAAAAAATTAATATCTATTATTTTATAGAAAAATAGAGGGTCTGTAAACAGGCTAACCATATATGGTATTTATACATATGGAGCTGCGTTAACAACTGATATGTACTTGTCATCAAACAAACTCTAAATTACATAAAGAGACGAAGTGATGAACCCTGTTAACAATTTGATGAAATCAAATTAGGGCTTTTCGCCCGTGCCCGAACACACGGATGAAGAAAGATCTAACTGACTTTGATCTATAATGACTACCTTCACCAAAGCTCACCGATTTGGCAAATCGAGATTGATCAGTATTCTTACCGCAGGGATTTAAAAATAAAGTAAAAAAATTATTTAGTTGTGACCCAGGGTGTACAGCTGCAGTCCGAAACAAATAGATAAAACCAGCACCTACCCTTGTTTTAATTCCGTCGCGCACTGAAACGATGGCTGGCATGCCTGTGATCAACTAGTGTCCAGTTTCTCACGGACAAAAGACAATATGGCGGATTTCTTGCATCAGACATACAATATTTTTTCTTCCTTCGCAACTTATCCTTTTCAGCTGTTACCACATTGTTTTCCTCCCACGTTTAAACACTTTGCTGTTCAAATCATTCCGTATGGTTTTCTTGGTAGTATTTGTTATATACTGGATGTTATTTTCCTTGCGATTCAACATCGCATACTCCGAGCACTTGTGGATAACATGGCTCACGGAGTTATCGCTTTTGTAAGCTGGTGTGTTGTCAGCGAAGTTTTAACTAGAAAGGATTTGGCGGATGGAGTCCTAAGTGCTTTTATTGCTTGTGCCTTAGACGTTGATCATTTTATTGCTGCCAGATCGTTTAATTTGCAGGTAAGTGTATAAAAGCGGTGTAAGATATTATTTTTACTGAGTGAAGACATACTTAACGACTTTCATTCGCCCCATGTAAGGCAATTCAAGAAAGTATTGGATTCTTTATTTTACGCTGTGGATTCCAGATTCCCGGTACTGGATCCTGGATCCTGGATTCCTTCATTTCAAAGCCTAGGATTGCAGATTCCACAATTAAAAATGTGCAGGTTTCGGATTCCAGAAACAAAATATACAGGATTCCGGAATTAGGATAACCTTAGAAGGGCGCCATTTCGTAGTGGACTATATAAGCCAGGCTGGTCTGGTTAACCAGACTAGCTCAAGCAAAGAACTAGAATCTGTTGAGGCCCTGTTTGGGTTCAATTCCGACAAGCGTCATGGCCTTGAAACAGCAATATTGGACCACAGGTAGTCCATCCAAACTGTTCGAGGCATCGTGACGTCACGCACGACATGTAATCCCATACATTTACTGTATTTCGTAACTTCCACACTTGGCTTGATTCAAGTTTTGAATTTTGATCCCAAATGTTGATGTAATGTAATTATCTTTATTCATTTTTCTTACACTACTATCAACATTAAATATTTTGGGATCAAAAGAGGCAACATCCTGTGTTTTATGAAGCATTTCTATGGATCACTTGAATCAAGCCGAGGGCGGGCGTTATGAAATACAGTAAATGTATGGAATCATGTCACGCATGACACCATGATGCCATGAACAGTTTTGATAGTCCACCTGTGATAAGACAGATGAATTGATGAGAAATGACATAATTTTGGTTCAAAACTGCAAAAGCATTGAGGAAAATCTCAAATACAATAGTAAAGTACCGACAGGGACATGGCCTTCTCTTCAATATGCAAAACGACTGCTTTAGAAATTCAGACTAGGGACATACATACCCCTGCCCCCCATAGAGAGCCTCTGTACTTAGTAATTGCTTATTGACTGTCCCCTAGGGAAACAGGGTGTTCAGTAGCACCGGTGTTTTGACATATCTCAACTCAAAAATCAAAAAGGGGTACACAGTCTCAGATAATGTTTGCGTCTAAAGTTCATTTGTGAGTTTTGTTCACCCTATTAAAGGAGTTAAGATGTGTTCCTTTGAGATGATCCAGATTAGAATCAATGATCCAAGATCACTCTGTTCTTGGTGCATAAAATGAACCAATGAATCCTTTCCGAGGGTGGATTTGTTGGCTCCTTTGATGTGCAATGATCCAAGTGATCTTGAATCACCCGTCCTGATCTGGATCATCCTGCTGGAATGCACTGTTAGATAGTTGCAACTTCTCACATGACATATCCTTGTCCAGTCAGAGTTGGGACATTCCCAACAGTGCAAATTTGAGTTTTATTAATGTTGTGAATAATCATCAGTTGATCATCACAAAAATCTGGGATGCATCGAGAAATTAGAAATACTCCTGATTCTCTAGATTTGACTCAGATGTTTTCATTAATTGGCAAAATCTGGGACAGTAGGGAAACAGTAAAATCCCTGATCACCTAGGATTTTCCTGGAGTAGGGTTCTTACATCTACCTATACACTGTTTACAAGTAGCCATTACATCAACTGAAGGAGGATCATGAGGTTATCTCTATATTAAGATCTCTCCTTACAGATAACCTACCCAGCCTAGGAAAGGTTGGCCACGCTACTGGGGTCTACGTCCCTACTATTTTTGAACAGTGGTGTGGGTTCTTTTATATTCCACCAGTACCTAAAGTGATTTGTCCTTATCTGAAAAGACTAGAAAGTCTAGCCATTTTTGCAGATGTCATTACAATATTACAAAGACAGCTCTTTTTTCTCAGTTATTTTAAGGCCATTAGTGTTGGTCTGGCCGTGGTTTGGACCTGTAACCTCCTGTTCAGTAGACTGGCACTCTCTCAACTGAGCTAACCTGAGAGAATAGAGAAAACTGACACAAAGTAAAATATTTTATCTTTCATGTTTTTCCTATCTGATCAGTGAGTCATATGTGAATTAGTTTACCCATATAATT
>NC_133204.1:4223251-4225751 GCF_958299795.1 Porites lutea
ACCGGTTGTGACAACTTGACAGGAGGATCTCTTGAACCATAACCACTTCTTGAAGGCGGTCTCCCGTCCGGTAAAAGGTGATCTGTTTCGTAACTCGTGCTAGCGATGCTGCTGACGCTTACCTGGGAAGTGAGCCTACGATGTTCCGTATTATGACGTCTCTTTCGAGGTTTAGCGGGCCCTTTGCGGATAGATTCTAATTCTCGCTCATCAGGGGGAGGGGGCAGATTCTCGTTATGAAATGCCCAGGCTCTTTGAAGAGGTCCACGCTTCCACGGAGCACGCGCGACAACGTGGCAAAACGTCACACCTCTGTGCCAGAGAAGGGTCACGAACTGAATTACCACAATGAAGCCGTATATTGCGAGAAAAGAGAGACCTAGCACGTTAGTACCTATAATTGTTAAATGTTCTTGTCGGATAAGTGCCTCAAGGAGTATCATCCAGATGATGTTGGCTATGGCGAACACAGCTAGCACCTGATTACGGAGATCTTCAAGTTTCTCCTTCAGTTCTTCCACTGCACCAAATACGGCTGACTCCGGAATGAGGCAGGCTTGCCGCAAACCTGAAAGGACGCGTTGTTGAAAAAAAAAACTTCACCTCTTCGTAAAAAAACTTCAAGATGAGACAACAATAACAAAATTATCGCATTTACTCGACTAAGTGTCACTTCATAGCTAAGGGAATGAAGCTACTCACTCCTGAAGTTCAAATTTCCTTAGTTAGCACCCTATTGTAAGATTGATATTTCCACGTATTCAGGAAAAAGGAGAGTCTGTTAAAAAAGCTTTTTTAATACTGATTACAATAAAAAGCGTGAGTACCTTCCCAGAATTGATATTCCATTCCATCGTCTCGATTATCCACTCTGAGATCCATTACAATCAGTTTGTTTGTCTCTTCTCGTGTGCGGCGAATTCTTCTCTGAGCTAACAAGGATATGCCATAAAATTAGCGCGACGAAAGTCAAAGTGCCGCCGCTGGTTTTAAGATTTCGAGCACCTCCCAAACACCCTCGCCGCACAAAAAGGCCATTTTCTAGTTTCAAAAACCCTCGCTTTGAAAATGAGGTAAAGTCCAAAGCCTATCATATGAAAGTGGAAAAAAGTATCATCTTATCAACGCCCGCCCTAGGCTCAGTCTCGAGCCGTGGGTGTCTCGCGCGATGCACCCAAGGTCGGGTGGGGAGTACCGAGGGCGCATCGAGACACCCATGCTCCGCAGATGAATAGAATGGAATAGCGTAGTAGATTAGAATAATCTTTATTGTGCTTTTGTCGATGTACGTAGTTGATATTACAATCTAGTAGAGGAACATACCAATAGAAGATTAATTAAATTTCATGAAAATAATGTGCAAGCTAGAAAGCTAAATGAGTTGGTTTTCTTGTTACGTAAAATTAAAAGAAATACAAAGAGAAAAGAAAAACAAAGAAGGCGGAAGAACTTATTTACATGAAGTATGTTGCGTCATCAGCATGATGCCCCCGAATTGGAAAACAACATGGCCCAACCATCAAAACTTACCTTCGGTGGGATACTGTACTTTCTGTATTGCCTTATACAGTTTATCTAAGTGTCCTGGCTTAACGATTCCGAAGTCTGCCTTAAGTGTTTCCTTGTTCATAATCTTCAGGTCTTCAAGCATGCGCGGTTCCGTATATCCACTCTGGCGAAAGTTATCCCAGTATTCATCAAGTCCAAGTTCCGTTAACCAATCTTCCACATTTTCCTAAAAAGTAACACAGTAAAACCCGGTCAATTAGGCCGACACCCAGGGGACACGCCAAAAAGTGTCATTATAAAAGCAAGCTCTCAGAATAGACCGCACGTTCACATCTTTTATGGATACAAAATAAATCAAAAGCATTCAACTAACCGGCACTTCCTGTACTATTTCCAACTGAGGCAGTTTTTCAATGGCATAAATCAGCTTTTTGCGGTGGCCACGTTTGTCGATTCCTATGGCCTTTAAGTCCTAACAAATAACAGGAAAGAAATACTTTTGTTAGTGCCATTTATCGGTACATTGGCCCATCCTGACAATACCGTATTTCCGGCCTTTAATTTCTAGCCTCTTCTACCCTTTACGAAGGGTTGTCCACATTATGCCGGCATAAGGGGCTAAACAGAAGAAATACCTTGAACGCAAAAAAGCCTCCAGGGGGAGCTAAACGGATGAAATACGGTAAGCCCAAAAAAGACACTAAGGAGGCTAATTATAGGAAGTACAGTAAGTGCAAAAAAAGCCCCTGGGGGGGGGGGTGAATAGAAGAAATACCATAAGTGTAAAAGAGCCCTTAGTGGTTTTAAGAGGGAAAAAGACTGAGATGGCTAAAAGGGTATGCTACATGTAGACCCACCGTTAAAAAGAGGATATAAGCACATCGTTACATTACACCATGCATGTACACGCCCTTTACGTACGCTCCTGGTTCCCATTCATTCCTAGCCTGAGTATCAGGCGTTTCTGGGGGAAAAGGGGAAGGATGGAAGC